>NW_027286875.1:4206821-4416821 GCF_022747635.1 Hetaerina americana
TAGATGGTATTCTATAAATTTGTAATAGTACTAATTTTTACTAAAAAAATTATATTAAAGAATTTATCAATTTAAAAAAATTTTGCATGAAAAAAGTTTTGTATAAAATTACGAATTCACCAAAAATTCACGAAATTCCTTTAACATGGGATGAATAATCGAAAATTATTGAATGATGCCCGTAATACAGATATACATACAAAGCTGTATAAATTTACCATACGAGATCTCTATTAATGTAATAATTATGTATGAGATATGCTGGAGTGATAAACACTTATTAGTATTGCATTAAGTGTGTAAAAAAGGAGCTATATTTTTAAATAATGTTAAGATATGATTCGCATGTCTACGTCTACTTGTACAATGAATCTTGAAAACCATCAATATGGTGTGTGGTAGAGGTGGATTCCAAACCAGGCATTTAAGACCAAAAACTATGCTATCCCTAACTGTTAGTTACCAAAAAATATATATTACAACTAGTTTTTTTAGAACTCGATTATGCATCCCTCTAAGACAGGGGCTAGACATTCATCTCTTCTGTAATTTAGACGAATGTTTATCTTGTGATGAAGTAAAAACGTACTATAATCTCACCATGATAAGGCAAGAGAAATATTGCCTATAGGACTAGAAAGATACGTTGTGGAATATAATAGTTTTAAGTTGCCATTTTTCCATGTAGCAATACATATCAGAATAATATTGATAAAAGTCGCTCAGGAATATTTAAAGACGAGATTGCGCAGCATGTTCTAATTATTCTTCCGAAATATTTTTGGATCTCATGCACAAGGACAGACCTCGTAGGTCTGTCCCAAATAGTTATGGGCCTAAAAACCACATTTCCCCTCAACTTACTGCATGGATGGCGTCCTAATGCTCCCCACCACGCACCCTTGGGCCGGATAGTGGGGTGTCGTGTAAATAATTAAATTTATACATAGACATAATTCATTTTTGAATTTTCCGTCCTACATCAGTGAAAGTTTCCGTCCTGCATCAGTGAAAGTGCACCTGATAGTTGGCGAAAGCGTTGTATGTTAGCACACCAGTTTTAACGGGATTCCTTATTTGTGTTCTCAGCATAGTCAATCAAGCGGTTACCAACAGTGCAACAGTTGTAATGTGTACAGCGAATGTAGCATGATTGATGTCCGCACGCCCCCTTCCCCGTGCCATTTAAGCGGATCATGGGGTGCCATGTGTTTGTGGAAGTATTGGATTATATATCGTATGCCTGGTGAGTGACCTAACATCCCCTGCCAAACCTCCTTGCACGATAATACATAAGTGTAGACGTAGATGTGAATGAAACATAATTTACCGACTATAGTGGTCACTTTATTTACTTACATAAATGAATATTACAAACCCTTCTTTCAAGTAATTATTGCCTTGGAGTTTTTGGCTACACCCACTCGAAAAGTCAGGGTATGATGTCTTGTATTTTCAATCCATGGAACCCAAGGGTGGACCTCTAAGTAACACTTCCGCCAATTGTTCATGCTTGATTATTGTTAGAGAATTATTAGAGATTTCGCATATTCAACATCTAAAAGCCAAATAACCCTTTGCGACTCGCTGAAAGCACTCGTAATCATTAAATTTAGTCCCCAGATTTATTAAAAAAGATTTAATTTGAGTTATAATAAGCTCGAATGCCCGAAGGTCAATAAAATCAGCTTACCTATTCAAAATGTACTTCCAGATGTACGTAGTAAACTATCAAAAATCATCTTTTTACACGTAAGTTACTTGTTTTCAAAGATTCACCAAAAATAAACAAATATAGCACACGTTGCTTAGATATTTAATGAAGGGATCGTAACTCAGTATTATCTGTGAATTAACACTGACTAACGGCCCCCGATGATCCTTTAATCTATAGAATATATCATAAAATTTGTAAGCTAAATATCGACTTAAAAGATACGAGAACGCTTTCTTTACATTATTTTAATTCGCACGCCAAAAACTTCATTCTTAGCATAAATCTTACGTAATCTGATAAGATATTTCAAAGGAATTATAATTAATTTAAAATTTTCACGCCGCAATCTCTCAAATAAAATTAATGTATTTGAACTATTATCTCTTTCACATCACTAAAAACAAATTAGTAAACGAGCTCTCATGCATGGAAAACAATGTGCGTGCTTTCTATCAATAAATCTCGAAAACCGAAGCGAAATGCGACTCGAAATCGGTAAATTATGTTTCGTCCGAAAACCACACAAATCAGAAGAAGACGTAGAGAGGAGATAAAAACAGAGCATTCCGAAAAGGAAGAAGCAACCTGACGTAGGAATTCGAGAATAAATCGCAATTTATATTCCAAAAAGGCATGCGTTCCCGTCGGATTACACATGCCTCCAGTTCGTAGCCCGTTTGTTGTTGGCTTTAATCAATTTTCCAAAAGCATATACATCAATGGACTCGCAACTGGCGGTTTTACCGACGAAATTCTATTGGATGACGAATGCCTGTGCAGTGAGTCGAATATTTGATTGTCTCTTTAGGCTGTATCTGAATTCCAAAAGCATTTCCTTTGTCCCTTCTTGCGTGCGGTGATAAACGACCCTGACGCTACTCGAAAGTCCTCACGGAATATTTTTGCAGAACGTACACCCTGAAAATTCCACTTTCACCCCAAGAGTTTATTATATTTTCGTAAAAATGATTGGTTTGAATGGGTGCTTTCGGTGCAACAGCCGTTCCATACGTTACGGAGGCATAATGGCATTTAAAATAAACTCTATAGGCTTTGAGGACAAATGTGCTTCAAGCGTTCATGTCCAAATATAGAGGGTATTCTTAATGCATCGTGGGTATGCAAATGATAATTTTTAAACGAGTACCATTGTTCACGTCAATTAAACAGAAAGCAATTTAGTGCAATCATTCCTATAATCAGGTGAGATAATTTTGCCTATTTTATTAATAGTTAGATACAGCTGGTTTATGATGAACTTAATAGTGTATCCAAAATGTTAGAGCAATTAGAATGGGAATCAATCATGGAGCGAAAGTTAAATTACAAATTAAATCTATCGCATAAATTGGAAGGACGTCTCTTTAGCAGTGATGCTGAAAATGTATTATTACCCCCATCGTGCTACGGTGGAAGAGATAATGTCAGTGAAATTAGAGAGATTAAGTGCAGAACAGATAGATTTAAGATTTCATTTTTTCCACGGGCGATGAGGGAATAGAATAACATTGTCCAACCGCGGTAGGGTCATATTCGGATCAAAATTAGTCTGGTACGTTTTCGCCCCCTGCCACACACCCTAGCGGTGGCTTGCAGGGTACCAAAATAGGTAAAAAGATGTTATACTCGTAGGTGGTAGCATATAAAACGTCATGGCATGAGTACCGTGGACCTAGTGTTCCTAGCGATATAGCCTCCTGATTCAATGCTGCCCTCATGCACAATGAATAAGTTTTTAATTAATATCACTTTGGAATTTAAATCCTCCAAATGCAATGGGAAGTACCACGGAATTATTTCAGCAGATTATGCCCATTATGGGAGAATATTGAATCTCGGAAGTCACTCTGCGGTCGCTGGTGGTAAATTATTCAGTGCACAGCTTCTTATCCGAAGGCTGTGCTCACACTAATGCTCTGCGGAATTTCATGCTCATCGTTTTTTATTTTTCGTTTACATCATCCCGTCCTAGAGGGACCAAGTCCGTTCGTTCATTTTGCCTCACTCCCCCTTCCTCCCCCAACTTCATCCGTAATCTCTCCCCACTTCCGCGTATCATTCTCCCCCCTCGCAGTCCCCTTTCAGTCTTCCTCCTCCTTTCCATCCCTTCTTCTCCTGGAGGGCGCGCAACACGGCCTCGAGTCCTACGCTCCGATCTTTAAATATTCCCTCTATATATGTATTTCTTTCTCCCTCTTTCTCCCTCTCAGCCTCTCACCTCCCGCAACTCTTACGCACGCACACCAACACGGTCTTCACAAGTGCCTCAGTACCCCCAGGGTCGTAAAGCTCACTTCCATTTCCCAACCCTCGCCTCTACCCCCCCCCTCCACAGAAATTCAGCTCCTTTCCCCTCACTCTATATCTTCCCTACCTTTCTCCCCCTTCCCTTTCAAAGACCAGGAAGCACATCTTTCCTGAGCCTCCTCTCCTCCCCCCAGTTCTTCCACCCACTCCCACTTCACCACATCCGCATACGTCCCCCCCTAGCCATCCATTCACCACTCAGACTCAACCCCCACACGCCCCTGCCGTGCCGTTCCACCTTATCGCCCCACCTCCTGCTCCGCCACTTCCCTTCCCGCTCGACCGCCGAACGAAGTCTCTCCATCACGAGGGTCCCTCATTTCTCTCCCTCACTTCAACTTCACGTACTTTATTTCCCATCACCTTGCGCTTCTTCTTATACGCAAATTTTCATAGGTCCCCCTTTTGTGTTCATCAACATTATCGTCCATTTCCAACGATTTCGTTCAGATTTAAAAAAATCCAAATGTGGCTTAGGACAGAACCGAACTCACGGTATGAATGCCGGGGATGACATAAAAGAGAATTCCGCTGGGAACGACACAAGGGAGCAATGTAAATTCATTTCATTTACATCCTCGAAAACAAACCAAAGCAATCTGTTCGCAATATTTTACGAGCAAGAAAGGCATTCGACTGCCATACTGGTTGAGTAAAAGGCGGCGAGTCTCTTGCCAAATATCAAAAATGAAACAAGATTAATAATAAAACCTTAACTTTTCCAGCTTTTGCATAACTTTAAAAAGTTATTTTTGCTCTATTTGGAGACCCCTAGTCACTTTTTACACAATACGATTCCCGTTTCTCAAGAAGAACGTTCATTTACATAGTATTGTCGAAAATGTATTTGATTTCATCAGTTTTCTGGAGTACCAGCCATAGTAATGTGATTTTCCCTTTATTTTTACTCATTGGTTACAGTGCCGTTGATATAAAGATTCTTCAGGGTTGAAACGTATTCGATTATCTGATAAAACTAGTAACACATTGGATATTAAAATCACACGATTGAATTTATGACACACCGGTTTTAATGGGACATATTGCAAATGTCTTGTCATAAACTGCATGTTTTAAATCGTTCCCCCAATTCTTTCGAAATAAACATCTCATTAAACTCGTCTGCAAAGGCTGCAGTTTCTCCGGTGTTTACCCTTTAGTCCAGTTAACAGTTGACCACGGTTTCGCCTGCTTCCAACCAGCCCGTTCGGGTGTGGAAACTTCTGAGTGAAATCCGATAGCATGCCACCTTCACCGTCTACACGCAGCAAAAGCTTCCAATTTCTCTAATTTTACATACATAGTTCACATTTTACGTGCTAGGAAGCTCACGAGAATCACAATACAACCCTTACAGAGTTTTTCCAATTTTCCAACGGCGCAGCATTAAAAAATTAAACTTGCCGTACCACAAGTTCCTAGATGCCGGAATATCAGCGTCTGACTTTAATCCACACCCATTTTCCGTCAAGGGGAACCCTCGATCAGTGGCTTGTCGCTATAATAACTTGGTTCACGAGCGTCGCTGCTAAAACTTTCCCACGCCGGTGGCTAAGGGTTTCTGCCGACTTGAGATTCTAAGGATAGGCCTCTTTACGTAGCGCATGATCGAAATCAAGTACCACTGGTTTCCCTCGTATTGCCTTAGCCCAACACCAGGTTGAATTTGACTATAAATAATAATAATACTACATTTCGTTTTAGTGCTTTCCATCATTAATACATGTCATTAATCCTAGGAATGGCCGGATTCAGCTCTCCTTTCAGATACGGATTCCAAGGGCTTACTTGTTACGCCAACTTTTTCCGCCAACACGGAATATTTAAGGGGCAAGTTTCCTGGATGGTTGAGCGACCGTGGAGAAAATATGGGAAACATTCAAAGAAATAATTCTTGAAGGGCAAATGAAGTATTTTCCCATAAAAAAATTGAAACAGAACACGGATAGAGAGTACTACAACAAAACCATAAAAAAAAACTCAGGAGAGCGGTAAGAAAGGCACATAGATTAAAGAATGAAAGTAAAGAAATGTCACACCATTACAGGACCTTGGTCCGGAACCTAAATAGGGAAGAGAAGAAGGCAAAAGAAAAATTTCTTATTCACGGAATTTCGAAAGACAATGCAACGAAATTCTATAGAAACATAAGAACGATGACAGACAACAAGGAACGCGTGAATATATTAAAAACTAAGGAAAATGGCATTATTACAGACATTGTAGGAATAGCAAATATGTTCAACTCCTGCTTTACGGATGTTTTTCGGGGAATAGAAAACAAAAGGGAAAATAAGGGTTGCCTAAATAGCTCAGAAACGACAAAGAACTTCATCAGCATAACAGCATCAAATAGCTTACTGCCCTCGAAAAACGGTATTATCGTGGAGGACTCATATTTTGAGAAAAAATAAGGAGGATGAGGAAAAATAATTCAGTGGGACCGGATAATATCTCAATTGACATTCTAAAACTGGGTGATACCACACAATAGCTTTGTACCTGAGTCATCTATTCAAAGCAACTTTAAATAATGATGCCTTGCCCAATGATTGGAAAAAAGCAAATATTACACCAATTTTCAAGAGAGGGGATAAAACAATTGCCAAAAATTATAGACCGGTAAGCATAACCTCAGTAGTTTGCAAAATAATGGAAAAAAGAATCGCTGACTACAGTCGGGAATGGTGGATAAGAGATACAGGTAGATGGCTATTCAAACACCAACATGGGCTTAGACCGGGATAGTCGTGTGAAACGCAGCTTTTGGGATCTAGCCAATACATCGGCGACGCAATAGATGAAGGAAAGGATGTTGATGCAATAATCGTTGATTTTTCTGCAGCTTTCTACCGAGTGCCTCACGATAAATTATTGTTAAAGTTGGATTCGTTACCATTGGATTTGAGGGTAAAACAATGGACAAAAAATTTTCTTAGAGGCAGAATTTAAACAGTAAAATTAGGGGATATATTTTCAAATGAGGCGAGTGTTTTAGCACGAGTTCCAAAAGGCAGTGTTCTAGGGCCATTCCTCTTCCTAACTTACGTAAACGATCTACCAAACAATTTACATTCGGTCCAAATCGGCAACTAATCCAACTTCGTGAGGATCCCATTAACTAGAAGCATATTCTAAATGAGGCCTAACCAAGGACAGATAACATTTCTCTTTAACCGTTTCATCACATTTACCAAGTTCTCTTTTAATACATCTTAATTTTTTGTTAGCTTGTCCTCATATTCCCCGTATGTGTTTCACCCAGGAGAGATCGTGAGTGAGAGTAACGCTTAGGCATTTGATTGAGTCTACACATTCCACTTCGGTGTTCCCAATGCAGTAGTCGTTCGGGAGGGAAATGCTCTTTTTCCAAAAAATCATCAATGCGAATATTTTGAAATTTGATTCTAATTGCCAAGTGTCGCACCAGCTTTCTATAGCATTTAAGTCATCTGATAAAGGTACTGTGTCCTCAGGATCACGGATATCATGGTAAACCGCTGCATCGCCGGCAAATAAACGTATCTTACTTGTGACTACGGAGTCAATGTTGTTAACGTAAAGCAGGAATAAAGAGGCCCGATGACATTTCCCTGGGGAACACTTGAAGTTACTTTTACTACATTTCATCTAACTTCATCTAGGACTACTCTTTGTACCCGACCATTCAAAAAGTCTTTAATCCAACCCCGAAGATTTGTATCTATACCATATGCTTCTAGCTTTGCGAGTAGTTTACTACGAGATACTTTGTCGAAGGTTTTCTTAAAATCTATAAAAATCGCGTCCACTTGAACATTGCTCTTTCCCGAAGTAAGAATATCATGAACAAAAAGTGCAAGTTGTGTCTCGCAGGATCTACCTTTTCAGAAACCGTACTGATTTTTTATTAATAACTTCTGATTATCGAGGTGTCTCACGATCGAACTATGACTATAACTGTTCCATTACCTTGCACGAAATGGATGTGAGGGAAATGTGTCTGTAATTGCTCGGTTCCTCCTTGTCTCCATCTTTCAACATTGGTGTTACGTTAGCCGTTTTCAAATCTCGGGGAACCTTTCGATCTACCAACGACTTCTTAAATATTTTTTTCTAGATACGGCGTCATTTCCGAAACTAGATCCTTAAATATACGAGCGGGTATTTCATCGGGCCCGAAAGATTTATTATGGTTGATATTTTTCGGCAAACGTTCTATTTCTTTATATGAGATTTCAATTTTGGGCTTCGGTTGATCGGCACGAATTGGTAGGCAATCGGAGGTCATCTGTGTGATATTAGCGAAGACACTTTGGAAGAAGTATTTTAATAATTTAGCTTTTTTCAAAATGCTGGTTACCCTTTCGCCTTTATCATTTTTGAGTGAATTAGCAGTTGCATTATTTCCCTGAACTTCTCTGATGTATAACCAAAATGCTTTTGGATTCTCTTTCAAATTTTCCGCTAACCTTTTCCTTTTGAATTCACTTCACGCTTTCCGAAATTCATTCTTGGAATATGCCCTGGATGTCTTATAATCATCAGTGATCTCATTATTTTGATCGTTAGAAAATTCTTTGTATCATCTAGGTTCCGTGTTATCTTTTATAAATGTACTGGGAATGAACTTGTTGACTCCTGAACGCGTGATCTCAAGGAAGTGATTCCACGTATTCTCAGTATCTCGGTGATTACCATCTTTCTTAAAACTAGCATATTGATTCTGTAGCACGCACTTCAGGCCATTGTGGTCACCTTCTTTATAAAATTAATTTTCCTTTAAGGCTTATTATTTCGGACCCCATGAAGCGAAAACTTAGCATTTACTGCCCTATGGTCACTAATTCATTTTTTAGTTTCTATAGATATGACTTTTTCGGGAATATTCGTTGCTAACAAATCAAGAATATTGTCGCCCCTAGTTAGTGAAGTGACAAGTTGATTCAATGAGCTCAACACAAAGGACATCAATATCGATTCGCGAATATCTTAATGTTTACCGCCCGTTTAAAAACTATATGTGCACCAGTCAATAGATGGGACATTGAAATCTCCACCAATTATTACGTGGCGATCATTGTGTTGGGGTAAAAAATATTTAATTTGCTGATCTAATTCTAGCATTGAATTATCTTTGTCGACTGCTTAAATGCGCAAATATAAATTCTTTTGGATTGAGGAATTTTAATTGAGCACCAAACGCTTTCCAAACCATTACCCGGAATTACCTCAGCCCTGCTGACGCAAGAATTTACGACGCAATAAAGACACCGCTCCCGATTCTATTTGTTCTGTCATTTCTGTAAATGGATTAGGATTTTGGAAAAATTTCACCGTCGGCAATATCAGTGAATAACCAGCTTTCGGTCCCAATAATTATATCTGCGCCTGTGCTTTGAATGAGGCGCTGAGATTTAGCGACTCTGCTTTTTAACTTCGGCAATTTACTGCCAATAAAGATGTTTCCTTGACATTACGGTTTTTTGAATTTTTTTTTATAAGGATCGTCTTCTTATTAATATTGAATTCCTAATAAAATATTCCGTCCGATGCTATCTGATTCGTGTTAAATGAACTATTGATGTCACTGATCCTTACTTCATTTAAAGCTACATAATTTGGCAAAGAAGACTATAGAGACCCAATTTGACCTGCATGCAAACCTACTTTTTAATGTAAAAAAGCCTTGAAGTGCTCGAATACCCTACCCGCTACACACCTGGCGGCCTCAGACGTGTAGTGAACACCAGAACGGTTTAGGGGGTTCCTACACGATTGGATCGCCGGCTGAGGGTCAACGAAGGAAACCCTGATATCCCTGCAGAAAGCATGCGACCTCTGATTGATGCCTTCCACTTTGCTTCAAACCAGAGGTCCACAATCAATCCTCGGGACAAGGCTGCAGATCGAGAGCGTCGCATCAACCCCCGCTTCACTTCGTAGTTAAATTCCCGGAAGGAATTCAGAATCTCTTCAAATCCGCGGTCGACGGCAGCATTGACGCCAACATGAGCCACGACCCGCAGCCTGGAACACTTCGTGGCCGCAGCCGCCGCTCCAACCGCCTTCGTCACCTGGGGAACGCCGCCACTAGGAATACACCATGCCGTCAGGCGCTGGCTCACACCCTCGTGGTCTCCCTCCCTCTCCCGCAATGGGACCATCTCACGTCTGACGTTACTGCTGCCTATCACTAGAAACCCCCCCTTCCCACGCTGACGGTTCCTTCTGGGTGGTGCTCTCATAGGGGCGTAAGTAGGGACTGCAGATACCGTTGGGCAATCCTCCGATGGCACCTGAGACCTGCTGGAAACGGGGATTAGGTTTGCCATCGCATCTTCCATCTCTCACCGCAGCGTGAACTTTCCCCCGCAACTACTGAGGCGACCTTCCCATCCTCCGGTTTCCGGAACGACACCTCTTCACTATCAAAGGATCGGAATCTGGGCGGCGTCTCGATCACTCCGCCGCATGTTACAATCGGACGAATCAGTGCGGCCCCATTGGCGCGGCGAGTTTTAGCAACTCCACCCTGTCAGACCCTCCTACGGAAGAGCAACCTTTCCATCAACCTTAGACCGAAGCTCAATCACGATACCCTACAACGTAGCTATGCGGGCCTTAGAGCCACGCACTCACTGTTGCAGGCGTGCATCGCGACTTAAGACGCAGTTTAACAGTAGCCCAGCTGATAAACATGAAGTATGTTAATAAAGGGCATTCAGAATTGAGGCTGACTTGGATTTGCAGCAAGATAAGGAACTCGTTACATTTAACTTTGTGCTTGTCTTAGGAAATGAAGTCCATCCTTTAGAATCCCTTTTCAGCTAGCAGACCAGCTCGCCAACCAATGTAGGAACATTCCAACGCCTACGCTCAGGAGCTTAGTCATTGGTGATTTTGATTTGGTGGATTTTGGTGATTTTGATTCAAATTTGGTGGATTTTCGGTAAATTCGAATTAAAATAGGTCTAAATCCAAGGAAAAAATTTAACAAATCAATTTTGCAAAGCGTAGTTCCTTTTGACTTTAAAATAGCTAACGGCACTATCTTTAGATGGAAATAAAAAAACCCCAGGAATTACTGACCAATTTTCTTAAGTTCTCTTTCCTAGAAAAATCATTGTTAGCAACGTCACGGCATTGCTCGACAATCACAGCCATTTATCCAGCAAGCAAC
Source organism: Hetaerina americana (assembly GCF_022747635.1). Classification (NCBI taxonomy): domain Eukaryota; kingdom Metazoa; phylum Arthropoda; class Insecta; order Odonata; family Calopterygidae; genus Hetaerina; species Hetaerina americana. Next base: position 4,218,008 of record NW_027286875.1, read on the forward strand.
ACGGATTCAGAAAGGAGAGACCATGTGAAACGCAGATGGGGCTTCCTATAAACGAATCCTACAATCGGAAGAAAGAATCAAACAAGTAAAAATGATTTTCTCGGAATTTAAAAAGGCCATTGATTAAGTAACGCATGTCAAATTGGCATAAAAGTTGAGATGGCATGGAATAAACTGAATTCAGGACTTCCGCACTAACAGCAAACAAAAATCTCCAAATATGTGAAGTAACATCCCGTGTCTCACAGGATACTGGCATAGGCTCTAAACTCTTTATTTAAAACTAATGATATCACCACAAAAGTTAAAAGCTTCCGTTCCTCGGTTTCATTGAATGGGTGGTGGAGAAATGTAATGCGATAGTTAAGGAGACTTTTTTTGGTGTAGATAGTCCACGTTTCGAATAAGCCGCAAGTACTTGGGTATTTATAGAGAAATCGTTGTTAAAATAAGTAAATAAAAATCAATGAAAGTCCACTAGATTCGTCAAATTTTTTTACGATAAGAAGACGAGTGTCACGGGCCTATCAGAGGAATGAGGCTGGGAGCCGCTTTAGGCGCGAAGAGAACAATCGAGACTTTGAGTCGAGTTCAGAATACACTAGTTTAAGCGTGACACAAAGGGAATAATTTAAACCCCACACTAGGTGCTTAAACCACAAAGATAAGATAAGGAAAATAGACTCCACTAGAGATGGACATAAATATTCGTTCTCTCCTTGGGCAATCAGGAATCATAATAGAAAGAAATCGAAGTGATAATGGAAATAGAATTAAAAGCGAGGGCAAATTAAACTATGCTCTAGTGCTTTCACAGGGGCTAGTGTATGTTAGTTGCTGGTATACGTAGTTGTATGTTTGTAAATTAAACTGAGTTAATAATGAATATTTTCGTCCGTGCTGGTGTAATGGCATGATTTTGTTTATTTTGAATGTAGTTGCATACTGCTTTATGAGTGGTGTCCTAACGGCTATTCCCTGAAATGCTAAACGTGATAGCTATGCATTGTTTGTATCACAAGAGAGAAACTCATATAAATAATTTCCTAAAACGAAGGCAAAATAAATTTCGGAATATTTCACACGTACATACAAGATGTCATTATGGGTACTATATTATTATTATTATTAAAAATACACGTGCTGATAGACATTGTCAGGTGGCACATAAGTCCCAAATTTATTTGAAATAGTCGCCAACTGTTAAAAAGTAAGGAAGCAATCTGTTTTTCTTCCTACTCATTCGCATCGAATCTACGAATCAAATCGCACCATCGCAGGAATGTTCCATTTATTGGGCTCGCAACAGCACGAAGGAGCTCTACCATTCGGTTATACTGGGTTACGAAATATTACAGCGTATATTATATTGCAGCGTCGAGGAGCTAGATTTTTAAAACGTTGTTATGATAGACTTAGAAGCGTACCCAAAATATTAGAGCAGCTGGGCGGTGAATCACTCACGGAGAGAAGGTTAAATTACAGCTTGAAGCTCTTGGAAGGAGGTATCTTTAGCAGTGATGTTGAAAATATATTATTACCCCCATCGTACTACGGTAGGAGAGCTCATGCCAGTAAAATGAGAGAGATTAAGGGTAGAACAGATAGATTTAAGATGTCATTTTTTCCACGAACGGTGGGGGATCATATGTAACATTGTTCGACCGCGGTGAGGCCGGGTGGAATTATTCTGGTGTGTACTCACCCCCCGCCACACATCCTGGCGGTGGCTTGCAGGGTATATATAAATAAAAAATACGTTATACACTGCAAGCCACCGCTAGGATGTGTGACAAGGGGGTTTATACGACGGACTACTTTTGACAAAAAAACTTTTCCCTCCTAGCGTTGTCGCACGTTATTTTGGTCCCTGATTGTTCGTGGAAAAAATTTCACGTCAATCAAGATCTAAGGTACCTACAAATCAAATCCCTCTGATTAAATTAATCAAATGACCGGACTGGATGTCGGAAGGGTTACTATGGTGTGTGAAACGATTTTTGCTCAACCCATAGGTTACAAATTAGAGCTGGTTAGAGCGGGTTAATATTCGCATTTTTTTGTTTACGGTACAAAACATAGGCACTTATTACAAGCGTCGAGCACTAACAACGCGCTGAGATTTTTTCATCGAAATTTTGCTGATAAAGAAAACAGTGCAATTGTGTCTCGCAATATCTTGAATCAGCTTTTATATATATATATATAAAAGCTGTATATATATATTTGTATATATATATATATACACATTCAAACACGAAATCCCGCCAAACGGCGAATAAATACTCATATATACAGAAACATATATAAGGAAAAGGGATAGGAACACGTATAAAGGACGAACACAATAGAGGTGGGGAAGGCGGAATCGAACGGATCACAAGAGTAAAAATATTTCCTCAACCGGGACTCGAACACCGGATCTTTCCACTTGCCGGGCGGATGCTCTTAACCACTTGAGCTATCGAGCATATGTAATTTACCCAGAGATCCGTGGGTCTTATATGTCGCCAAGCACCCCGATTCTTTAGCCAAGAGATGAGAAGAGATATATATATATATATATATATATATATATATATATATATATATATATATATATATATATATATATATATATATATGTATATATATATGTATATATATATGTATATATATATATATATATATATATAAAATCAAAACATGACAAAAACAAAAATTACTTATATGACCGGCCTGTTATATGATAAGCTGAGCCACATTGCCACCAGACTGCTTACAGATAGAAATATGCGGAAACAACTCGTTCATTTATCTTGCCACCTCGTGAGCTTTTGCAGTATTTCAGAGATGAAATGCTATGCTTCCTGTCACGCCTATGGATCCCTCTATGCACTTAGAGTGCACAGTAACAAAAATGCTAAATTTGAAAATATGTCACATTCCAATTGACGCAACAGCGAATATATCCTACGACACATACAAAATATTCCAAGAGCATGAAGCGTGCAACAACAGAAAAAATCAATAAAAATACCGTCAATATTTATATCCCTGAAGAAAGAAAGGAAGCAAGCTGAATTTTTCCAGGAATTCGAAATAATACATGCATTAGGAAGCATGGTGAAGCAATATTTCAAGCAGCAGAGAACGTGATATCTGAGACGAGAGAAGTGCCGTTGTGGGGGGGGGGGTGGAAGAAAGGAGGTGGACGGCTGCAGCCGGAGGATGAAGATACGGAACGGGAGAGAGAATTGTAGGTAGAAACAAGCGCAGTTAAGAATAAGAGATGCGTGTCCGAATGGGGAGTTAGCGTCATGTGGGCGGTAATGGCCGGCGTAACCGTCTTCTCCAAGAGCTCCCAAAGGAGGGAAACGGAATGTAAAGGGGAGATGGGGGTGGCATAGTGGGAGGAGAGAGAGGAGGAGACGCGTAAAAGGAGAGACATCAACGGTTGGGGAGACGTGGGGAAAGGGAGGTGCGGAGAAGGAGTATAAAAGGAACTATGAACGGCATTGGCTGCAGGGAGAGGGTGTAGGGGTTCCAGAGAGATCGGGAGAGAGTGAGGAAGGAAGGAGGCATGAGGATGGGGAAGAAAGAGATCGCGGCAGCACAAGGGTCAAGAAGAATCCTAATGGCGTCCCCGGGAGACTCCCAGATCACATGTGTCGGTGAGACAGAGGGGAACGGGAGTGGGAGGGAACGCTCGAGAAGGTTGTTGGGAAGGCGGGGGGGGGGGCGGGGGATAAGGGACGAGGTGAAGTATCAGGAAGGGAGGAACAGCGAAGGAGAAAGGGAAGAGCCCGTGGCAGGACATGAGAGAGAGAATGGTGAGTGGAGGGGAGCAGAGGGGGAGTGTTGAGGAGGTCATCATTAGCGCGTCGTGAGGGCGGGAGGGGGAAAGAAGTGTGTGGATGGGGTCAGAGATCGCAAGATTTGCGGTGGACGTAACGCTCCGCTCCTTTCTTAGACCCCACATCAAACTGCCAACCCTCCTCTCCTCCCTTCGCCCACCCCCCTACGTCTTCCTAATAGTGTCTTGGGAAAAGAGGGAAGGAGATATAGTAAGCAAAGGAGACGGGGGAAAATTGAGGTTAGGGGAATCTGAGAGGTGGGACGGGTAGGGAAGGAAAAGAAGGGAGGGAAGGAATGGCGGCGGAAAGGATCAAAGTTCTCCTGCCGTTGTGGAAAAAAGGTAGTTCTGGCACCATTTTCCCCCATAGCTTAAGCGAAGAGTGCCTTGCCTATCCATCGTTGGCGCAAAAATGATATATGTAGTGCTTATAATGTTCCTTCTGGGAATACGTGTTACTGAAGATGAAAGGGTTAGGCATATAAAAACGAGTAGAACATGCACGGGAAATGAAATGTGTGGGAAACCATTAAGGAGCTCTTAAACTGATATATGTATAAGCGAAGAAATATGAAGACATTAAAAGAGGCGAGTTAAGAAAAAGGAAGCTTCTACTGAGTTACACAAACATTAGAATTGACGACTATTAACCTAATGACTAATCGGTGACTATTATGTAGATGAGTGTCCAAGTGATTTATTTCCTCGTATAAACGCTTGAAATACTACGACTTACGTCATCTAAGGACATGGACGGACGCGCTTTTCAATTTTACGAGGATTTCCTAGGTCACTAATACGCAATCTGAAACTTTTAAGAAGAAACAATACCCACAGATCTAGGAGGTGACATTGAGGATAGAAAAATACCGATTAAATTCAGTGAACAGTAACTATCTTCAAGTGCCAATCATAAAGTTTAGAAAATGGTGAGGGGAAAAGCAACGGGTACATATCAACTCTATTTTGACCGACGCCACGGGTACGCATCGTTACTCAGCAGTGCCAAAAGCAGAGAGAGAAATACAGGGGCGAATCCCGTAGCCGCGGATCTGGAGGGACGCCGGGGTGTCATGTAAAGGAGAAGAGGTGGGGCTTCGGTAGGAGCAAAGTGAAGGCGCTGAAGAGAGAAGAGTCCAAAGAAAAGAACTATACCTGGGGGACGCAAAAGAGGCTGCGGGTGTCCTTCTGTTGACCGAGGACTGAATCAGCTGTTGCGGAAATTAGCTTAATCTTCTTCCTGCTGCTGTCCTCTGGACGGGAAACATGGAGCCTGAGGGGAAAAGCAACGACGTTGGGCATTTGGTCATGAAGAGTGATCACTGTCTGGCGCTCTTACTTTTCTACAGTGACCTAATTTAGGAAGCATTTATGAATGAACACGTACACATGCAAGAAAGATAATGCGCATAATCACCTCTCCCTCTGGAGTAATAAGATTTTTCTTAGGAGTACACAAAAGTGTGAAGGCAAAACTCGGGAAGGAAGTTCTTTCGTATTTTTTTACTTAATTCATGAGTAATAGTGTTGAGTATTGCCTGCTGAACTGATATAACTCAACAAGCCCTATAACCCAGCAGTATTTTTATTTTAGTACCCTGCAAGCCACCGGGGTGTGTGGCGGAGGGCAGTTGAATAAGAAGAACTTTTTTGCTTCCATGAAAATTTTACAATGTACGAGGGTCATCCGGAAAGTAGTACCCGTTCGTGCCGCATGAAGTGCTGACGACGCGAGTAGCCGCTGGACGAGGTCAGATAGCTTCAGTGGCTTGTCTGCCTTCTCTGAGCCAAGTTGCGTGACGCTAGCATTGCCTGTGTTGTTTCTGTGATTGTTTACAATGTTTAAAAAAATTGAGAACGCCGCCAGTTGTGAAGTGAGGGCAGTGATTAAATTCCTCAATGCAAGAAACGTTCGCCCATGTGATATTCATCGCCAATTAAAGGAGGTGTATGGAGACAATGTAATGGACGAGTCGTCTGTTCGGCGGTGGTGTCGCAACTTCAACATGGGGAGGGGGAACACACACGACGATGAGCGTTCGGAGAGACCGTCTGTCATTACAGACCAACTGGTGAGCTCAGTTGACGAATTCGTGAGGAACGATCGGCGCGTCACAATTGATGACATCTGTGAGCATTTTCCCAATGTTTCTCGAACAATTGTTCATGAAATTGTTAAACACCATCTGCATTATGCAAAAATTTGTGCAAGATGGGTCCCTCGCGTATCTCAATGAGCTGGCGGCGAAGGACTATGCAGCAGGAATACAGAAACTTGTCACACGTTATGACAAATGCCTTAATTTGCTTGGAGATTATGTTGAGAAGTAGTTTAAAGTATCCTCTTTCAAATAAAATTTTTTATGTTTGTTAATATTTACTTTTGTGTCTTTATTTCACGAACGGGTACTACTTTCCGGATGACCCTCGTATCATACGCACATGAAAATTTACAAAAAAATAAAGGCTTTCTTAATCAGAGTAACATGACATCTTAATTCAATCCAGTTTTAAATTTGAATGAACATAAGTTGCCTTGAGCAACAATGTAGAAGCAACTGTTTTTCTAATGTAATTAATATAATTTAACTATAATTAATTTATAATATAAATCTAACTGGATGAAATAATATTTCATCGAGTTTCTCGTGTTAAAGGCAGCCTGGCGCCAATAATCATGCAGCATGGCAACGCTCGTCCACACACCTTGCGCGCAACTGGAGAGGCTCTGCGAAACCTGAAATTTGAACCGATTCCATACCCTCCTTATTCCCCGATCTTGCGCCTTGAGATTTTTATTTTTTTCCTCATCTCCAGAGAGATCCCAACGGTAATCATTACTACTCGGACGATGAGGTGAAGCTATAAATTCGATACCAGCACGCTGTTTAACTCGCGTAGACATAGCACTAGGACACGTCTCCATACTTCTGCTTCTTGAAATGCACCGCATGAATGAAACGACCTAAAACCTGCGCATGCATGTTGAGGGGGAATATTACTTCCAAATACCACCAAGAGTGCTTCTGAAGGTCATTTTGTTTGTGGTCTACAAACATGTGTGCATTAGTTTTTAGCCTACCTTCGTATGAAAAAAATACGAATGGAGTTAAGACACTGAAAGCATGCATTCAACCCGTCGTTCGCTGTTATATTAATGAAATATTCCCTTTTTTTAAATGTACTTCAGAATCAGTGATATTAACGAGTTAATTCTCAATGTATAAAGCGGTGGCATGCAAAAAATGGATGGAATTTTTTCTAAATTTAAATAATAATTAAATATTTATTTAATGTTTATATATTTGAACCAATTGAAAAGAAATAATTCGTTATAAAAATTTTTTCGTTTGCTCAAAAACCTTATACTGCACAACACAGTCTATATTAAATGATATCTGTTACAACCTTTTATGAATTAATATTAGCGGTGCACTGTCTGATTTATTCAAATGAAGTACTAATGTCATATTTAAACTGTCGATTATGCACTGATCATGCACACATGTCCTTGAAGGTAGGAAAGATAGGATTAAATTAAAAGAAATTCTAAAATGCACAAATATTTAGCATACAGCTTGGGTGGAGCTGAGGGTGCTTAGAGAGGCGTTCGCGGAAATCGAACCTGGGCCCTACGGTCAGTGATCAATGCTCTACCCTTGGAATAACGCATCCCCGTATAACATATGCCATAAACACAGTAATCAACCCAAAGGCCAGTTTGATAGGCGATGGTAGGATTCACCCAGTACTAATGCTAAGTGTGTGAAATTCACACATCCGCACAGAGCAACCAGTTCCTTTCCCTGTGCCGGTTTCCTAGGATCTGTTATATGAAAAACCACACAGCTTGGGTGGAGCTGAGAGTGCCCAGAGAGACTTGCCCGGGAATTGAACCCGGGCCCTCATGTCAGTAGTCCAATGCTCAACCCCTGGAATACCGCAGCACACATTATTTTTAAGAGTTTAAGTTTAGTAATATGGGTGAGTAACAAAATGCATCGCAGTAGCAACTTCAATATGGAAACAAAATTTGTCTTGCCAACAAAACTGAACTGAAAGTACTGATAGAGAAACAAAAGGAAATTTGGTTTGACACTGGATAAAATAAGATGTGAAAAATAATGCTATTAATTATATTGCAAGCAGAAATATATTTACTGACTCTACTTTTAATTGAATGGTAATCGATCATGCAAGTGAAAGTCTAAATAATTAAGCAAATTTCATAACATTCTATAAAATTCCATTACGAATTTATAAGCAACATATATTTCTTATCAGTCTACACTTATACTAGCAAGAGGATTACATTACATTTTAATTGGCAAATATTATAAAATTTGAATCACATAAAGACAATTTCCACCAATGATTTGAAGGATAAGGGATCATACCTGAAGAAATTATACCACTTATTTGCCTACAATAATCCAATTAATAAGTTGTTCGCCCATACTCAATAACGCCACAGTCATTACCCTAAAACTGAGTAGATAAGGTAAAAAGTACATATGACTAGAGAAATAAAGTGTTTATGAGCTTCACATACTCATGGTGGGAGTGGGACAAAACAATAATCCTTCCTTTAGATAGGGTTGTTCTCCAGAATACCACTCACATAGGGCTTATTATTAATATCTGAAACTAACTCTTTCATAATGATGTATACTCGGGGCATTAACATATATCTTGATAAATGCTACTACATTTTCTATGAATTAACAGTCTGGCTCGAACTACAGGCGATGCTTACTTCATGGCCATTAACTGGGAAATTACACGTTAAGCCTGCAGTGGATTTTCATTGAATTACATATAATTATAATGAAAAAAAATGCCAACATGGAACCAAAGAAAAAAACTAAATTAATATTACAAGTATCAGGAGTGAATTAACATATTGTATTTATTATGTAGGCGCTGTTAATTTAAAACAGACTATTGACTACAAAAAAAACCATTTTCTGATACTGGTTGAAGACCATGCAAACTTAGTTAGGCACACTGCAAATCAAAACAATTTATTAACAAAACAAAAAGTTTTAATACATGACAAATCGAGTTACAGCATTTTTCAGAAATAATAGTTTTGAAGTTATCAAGATTATTTTTCTAACCTCTATCTACGGAGTCATTGCAGAAGAACCCTTGCTTGGAGCTAGAATTCTGACTTTAGGGAACTAATTCTGCCAGAGACTGTAAGGTCTATAGACGGAAAAAATTAAATTAATTTTAAAACAGTATTTGAAGCAATAGAAAAAATTTTCAATTTACAAAATTGATGATTAATTCCATAAAATATGAAACACAATCCATGGACACTATAATAATAACACTTGATGAATATACCTCTGTTGAAAGCTAGTCATTGCACCACAATCCACATGCTAAGCCAATGGAGTATGTGAAGGGTTATAATGCATTCATATGAACTGATACTTTTTTTGATGTTATGATTCATTATGAATACCCCAAGATACAAAATTTATTTTAATTATAGCAAAGTGGCATTTCAAAATAATTATGAGAAATACTACAAGAGAAACTTTATTGAAGTCACCTTCTGGTGTATCGAAAATATGGGAATTTTACAGGGCATAAATATAGTCCTGACTATTTATGTATAATGAAATTTTTGTTTTCCAGCCAAGAAACCATTACTACTATCTGCAACAGAAAATCTCAAATCGAATTCACCCCACTATGTTATCCAAGCCAATAATAGCCACAAGATACATATATTATGCATCGACACAATACAGTACCTTTTAATCAGAACATATCAGTTGAATCTCAAAGCAACATATTAGCACATGACTCTGTTAAAAGTTACTCTCGCGGCATCTCCCACAGTTTCTTTGGAATATATCAGTTGAGACCAATATTTTTAGAAAAGAATTGCATAGTTGATGGATGAAAGGAGTCACTCTTTTTCGTAAAATTTTTACAATATTTTTTGCATAGAACTCAGATACCTGCAAATCATACCATGACCGTATTACTTCAGATTTATGAATTGAACCAAGTGCCTCATACATATTCTTAGATACAATAACTACAGCACGTGTATCCATGCCGACTTTCCTGTTTTTGACCCATGTTCTTTACTTAATTAATTTAAACTAAGTAGCATATGATATTGATGTTAATAAACATTTTAACTGTTCTTATATTCCAAATTCAGGCACAAAACATTTTGCAACATTAAATCTATTCCTTATACCTAACCAGGATACATGTTATGCTTCTTAAAATGCTTTTAAATAATACTGGAACACTCTTGACATGTATAAATTAACTATCACTGAAGATAAAAAAATATGACACATAAAAAATGAAATATAAATAATTGGAAGTCTAAGTATATGCAGTAATGAGAATAATTAATGTTGAAGAATAAAAAATACATTTTTATAAAAATTATAAATATTTAACATCCAAATGAGAAGAGAATGATTTAGTAAAAGAATTTAAATAATATGTAGATTTACTATTTACATAACCCCCAAATTTATATACGTTCAAAATATATTTCTTCCCCTTAATATGATTGGAGTGAAAAGTTTTAGCGCTGAGCCAGCAGAAGTGAGGAGGGATGAGGATGTATTCTTGTGAATCTCTATCACACTACTTTACCTAGTTATCAAGTCAAGTGCTCTACTGCCATTTAATCATTAAATACAGCTTATAATGATGTTTTAGTCACAATAAAACTATGAGGCCTAGTGAATGCTGGTGTGAAATTCTTAAATATAGAATTATATTATGCATTATATTCTACAGAATGCGTTTATTGCTTTACAGATGTTTTCCACTTTTAAAAAGAAAACATATTCTCATAGCATTAAAATTTAAAGGAGACAATGTTAAGACATTATAGAGTATAATTAAAGTTCAAAAAAATTGAAAAACCAAAGTTAAGACCAAAGTAAATAATATTTTCAATCATGCACTACTCAAAAAAGTACAAATAAAACAGGTTAAGGTGCCAAAATGTTTAAGCATTATTGACCCATAGTTTCCTAAGCTCTTGAGCTTAAAATATAGTAATAAAAACATGGATATTTGTTAAATTTTAAAAAATGCAGTTATTCCTGTCAAAGGAATAAGTATCTTCAGTTCCACAATAGATAGATTGATATGACCTATGCAACCTATACTGGCTACTGACATGAGCAATGAAGCTTATCTTATAATACTCTGATGAATATATAAGCATTTGATATATGTGTGTAAAAAAGGTAACAATACCAATAAAATTATTTTGAATAGTTTAAACTGGCTTTAACTAACAATACTAACTAACTATAACTAACTAACTTAAACTAACAATAAGATAACATTTGAAGTGGAACCTGACTTTAATTGAAACTTACAAATATACACCAAATAGATGGTTCACAATGTAAACAGAATTAGACCAAATCCTTGCCCAGAATCTTGAGTAAGAAAACACAATGATAAGGAGTTATGGTGCATAAAACTTGTTGGCAAGCATCAAAACTAAATAAATTTACAAATTAAAGTTTTACTAAATGCATACAAATCACTATTACAAATAGACACAAATGAATATGAAACATACGCATAATATATTTTAAAAACAAATTTGACAGCCATGCTGTCCTTGTGCCTTTGTTTTCATAGTAATTTTAAAATGTTCTAATACACAATGTGTTACCACCGCTCAACGTTTCCTTCAAGTAAGTATGCGTGAGTGAAGATATGTGCGTATACATTCATAATTCCTTATATGATGCCTAATATATGAATAAAATCTATACACTTATGAACTAATTCTAATAGTGTGACACTATAAGTCCCATCTCTACGTCCGATCCACGAAATAATAAGAAATAAGGAAACTTTATTATTAGAAATTATTTAATACAATTAAATGTTGTACCAATTACATTAGGTCACCATTTTAATTTAGCAACGCCTGCAGAAAATTAATTTTGATGTAGCAGATAGAATATAAATACCTGTTAACTACAATTTCGTTCCTCTTAAATATGCTGTAATGTTCACCTAGAAAATTAAAAGCGATATTTTCAAATACACTGTCCTGTAATCGATTGTTCATGTTGTCAACTGCCAAATAATAGCGTACCAAACATTATTTAGCCAAGAGATATAAAATACGTTACAAATATAAAGGGATGCGGAATACGAAAAAAAGTATTGACGTTCACATAAGCATACAGAGTAATTAATTAAAGTAACTATTTCCTTGAATATTAAAAATCTTTAATGACTACATAGTTCAAATTAATTAAGGCTGCTTAAGTCCCAATCATATGGATATATTACTAACCAACTACAAATTTACGCAAGTGTTGGTATAAAAGCGTTGAAAGAAATAGAATAGAATTAAATATCAAGTATAATAAGCTTAGTTGTTTGAAAATAAAGAAATTTAAAAGTCTTTAAGTTTTGAGTTTATTTAAGACTTACAAATTGCCGCCATGCCTTAATTATCTACCTCATACGTTCAATTGGAAGCGCCAGATAACCTGTTGTATTTCACGTGGATAATATAACAATCGATAAACCTGCGAGGATTGGTGAAACAAACGTGAACTTATATATATATATATATATATATATATATATATATATATATATATAATAGTTTGACGAACTGGTATAGGTAACTTTCGTGAACAAAATTAGAATGTGTAAGTGAATACATACCATCAACAAAACAAGCAACATTGTGTCGGGCATTATTTGGAGGAGGTTATCTTCAAGAAGGAACATACATCCGGTGAGTTATAAACCCTCATTCATATATTTGCATGCTTTTAGCATATGAGACGTTTCGGTATTCCGAAAAATTATTCTCTAAAATTAAGCATACCATTTCGCTGACGTAGTTGAATGTTCTCGATTGGCGAAGGTTATCAACGTATATTGATGAAAGCGAATTTAATCTACTATGATCATTCATGTCGATGTATTCATGACGTTTTGAAGCTTACACTATCTTTAACGTATGTGTGAGTGTCGAAAGCGATCTCACATTTGAATCCAAGTTCGGACACTTCTATTGTTTGTAAAACTGACGCGAATGAATAGAAACTCAACAGGCATTCCATTTCAATGAAAATTTCAGGTAGCTCCCTGTCATTGCCAAACAGGTTTTGCTCGTCATTCTGCTGTTACCTGAACCATACAAACTTTGAGGTAATTTCGCTCAGATGGTCCACATCCAGCGGCCTTGGCTGTCCTGGCTAGGCATCGGTCAAATCTAAACTGACCTTCCATCTATCGCAGGATTATATGAACTTAACGGAGCGAGGAAGAGTGAATACACACGAATTAAGTTCGAATTTTGAGGAAGTGTGGTGTGGGCCTCTCACATACATTTGTACTGGTTTCGGCATTAGATGTATTAAGGAATTTATGGTTCATTACTTGATATTAGTGGCTCTATTTTTATGCTGACTTAGCATTTCAAAGTGACAATCAGACATATCAGTGGGAGACAAGTTAATATCCGTCAAAAGATGTTCTACCACTTTTCATCATATGTGCTTAAATGGCAGAAATGATATGTTCTAAGAAAGTGATTTCCTTCGGCGGAGCGTTTAGGATGCATTTTATACCACCTCGCGTAGTTATCAATACACTGGGAGCTGAGTCAAAATGTTTTCCTCGCTAATCGGCAATTTTCATCGTCTCGCGTTATTTAGTTTTCCGTTATTATCAGATTATTCTTGTACAGCATTTAAATTATTATTTATTTATAGGAAATAGTAATATTTCCTTCGTTTAAACCCGATATTTCTCTGTCCTTAAGCGCAATTAGATAGTATGTGGGGAGGCGTGCTCACCGCTGTTTGAGGTTGCAAGATTCCAATACCTCCTTGAGCACTAGATTATAAAGATCTACATTTGCACAATATCCCGCAAACTGTCAAAAGGGTGCGTGGCAGGGGCTATTGGGGTCGAAAGAGGGGTTTTAGATCATCGAAGTAAAATTTTCTTGGACCTCCTTCGTTCAGGAAGCTTTGGTAAGCATCCGAATTTTAGATTTAATTGGCGAGATACTTTAGATACACTTCGTATTTAATAATGTTATTTTTAACTTTCTATAGTTTTGAAATGTACCCTAGGAAATCCCCAACACCACCTGGGATTACATGAGATGGGATATTCGACCCCTTATTCGTTCCCGGATCGCCATTACCTTTTTTGACATGAGTCAAAGTTTTCCTAGTTCATTTTAGTTTTTTGGCATGACGGGTGTCTCGACAGCGAAGGTCATTTCACTCTCGTTTTAAGACGTGAGTCGCATTATTTGTCCCGTAGTTTGCGGTAAACTTATGATCTAAAAAAAATTCGCTGCAAACTCTCACCAGTATTTCTATAGCCAACACATGTTTGTGTCTTCAGAAAAAAATGGAAAACAAATTAATCGTCTCGTCGAATCTGAGTTTCATGGACTAGAATAATTTTCGCATCCACGCAATGGCCAAGTTTATGAACGTTTGCAATTTCAAACCTATGTATCTATTATTTTTGCCAACTGAAGGGAAGTAAAAGTCTTAAAATATTGTTAAATGTCCATACGGACCCAGTTGGATCACGTATTAACAGGCTATTTACAATTTCAACCCAAATTTGTGCATTTTTTAGACAAATGTAACTAGCTAAAATTTCATCTTCCACATATTCAGTCACGAGTGCGCGTAGGTATATGCATGCGTATACAAGCGTATTCATGAGAAAGGAAGGACTTATTTTCACATATTTTATTTTCTCGCCTCAGTTGCATAGGCGACGAGTTTACAACCTGAAAATTTTTTTTGTATGTTTCGTGAATTTCTTTTTATATTCGTCTCACGTTCTCTTTCTAGTCATTTAGCCTATCTCCGCGTTCAATTTCTCTCTCTACCGACAAAAAACACGTGCATACACGTCGTATCTACAAACGAATTTGCATTGTGGGCATGTGCCCAGCAAACAGAAAGTCCTTGGATCGACTCCCTACCTTTGGGAACATTTTTTTCTACTGAAGTTTGCCACCGGTTTAGCTTCCCCACCGACTTTGTGTTCGTGTTAGGCCTTTCTTCTGCTCCTCTTAAAACGCCCTGCTTTAACAGAAAATACTCTAAAATTATAACTAGGCCCCAGAAATATCAGAAAACTTATGAAATGAATCTCATAGAAGAATCAGAACTCTTGCAATGGTTATGAACCCCTTTGTAATGCTGTGATTTTAATGCGGCAGAGCAATTATCAGATTGGTCACGATTCGTGGGAACGTGAGTCCTAGGAATCATTTCGTACCCTTTTAGTCGTTACAGCTCCTTCGTTCACCTATAAGTCAACCCCGGCTTGAATCCATGGCCAAAAGCTCTCTCCTTCCTATAGACCATTTTCCCGCTCACCGCCACGACTCCAATTCTCTTCCATTGCATTCAATTATCGCTCCAAAAAATACGGAGACGATAAATTATAGAGGCTCTGTATTTTTATAATCGATTCAATGACATGACGTTGGCTGAGAATGACGTTACAACGTTGGCCCTTGACGTCAATGGGCGAACAAGAGGGTAAAGGGAGAGAGTGTGGTCGGGAGCTCTGTGGGGTGAGCGGAGGGGTGCGGAAGGGTTGGGGGAGGCATGACCGTGAGAGGAGAGGTTGAGGAGGTGGGGAAAGGGGTCGGAGGAAGTGGAAGGGAGCGGTTATCCTCCCACCATTATTTCCGAAATGAATGCAAAATTTATCGGCCGGCTATTAAAACCGGAGCCCATTCAAAGCAAGCCAGGGCGAATCCAAAATTTACATCGCCTCCCCACATTACTGCATCGTGTGCCCACCGCCCTTATTTTCCCCCTTCCCTCTCTTTCATTCACTCTCCCACTCCACGCCTCACACTTTTCCCTTTCTCTTTCTACCATTGGCAGAGAGGACCGATGGCGGAGTGGTAGCGGGTACCCAACTGTTTTTGGAATGTTTTCGAACGAGGGACCGTGGACCTTTTCCGTTTTATTCCCATCTTCACATTTGACCCGAAAAGATATAGCTACCTTCTTCCCTCCCGCCTCCTCTTATTTCATTACTTTTAAAAAGTAAAATTACAGGATGCGAGTTACTTCTTTTACATGTAGTCCCTCGGTAAGATCAACCACTCGTCGGCGCTATCCGGAGGTGGTGGATTTTTGTTTATTCTTACCTGATCATCGTGTTTGTCTTGCTTTTAGTTTTAATTCTGTTTTACGGTAGGTGTCCCTCGCCTCACGCCCTTGCGGTATCGTGTGTAGATATAGATTACGGAGAAGTCGACAAGAGAACCATTACTTGAGCAGGAGACATATGTCTATTGCAAATGTGTCCAATTGTAAGATTGCTGGTTTCAATTATCTTTCCACGCTTGAAAAGCACGAACTAGTGTCGCGTACTAAGTTCGGTGCTTTTCCATTCTATCCTACATTAGATAGCAAATGTTGTTCTTAAGTTGGCGTGACAACTTCAGGCAGAATGTTAGGTCAACATATTTAAGAGTTTATTTCAGGTATTCTCTTTCGCTTTCCATATCGCTGACATTTAGTTAGCCTTATAGTTGCTAAAATAATGGATACGATTACGTTTCGCTAAAAGTAAGCTACTGAATACATTACTCTCACAAAGCCGCAGAGGAGTTGCATGTGTCAAAATATTAGAAAAATTCCACTCTTTCCCATTTTTTTTTCGATTAGACTTCCCTAGTTAGATTAAATGTATTCCACTGTTGCTTTTCTTTGATATTTATCTGGAAGAGTGTGACAAGCGCATCATTCTTCAACGGACTTGATGAACCGAACGAAATTTGACGGGCAGTATTATGCCCTTAAGCAGTATAACAGTCAACCCTTTCTCATCCTCTACCCCTATTTCGGGTTCTCGTACTACCTGCGGGGCTTAATTTTCCCAACCCCCCTTGCATCCGCGGTCTCCCTGCGTCCGATTACACTTCTATTTTCCATCTCTGCGTGCCTAATTGCACATCATTTTTACCCTCTGCGTGCGTCTGAATTGTGACCAGTTCCCTACTCCCCCATCTCGGGACGCCGTCCTTCTCCCTGCTCAACTTGCCACCGGACTCGAGCCCTTTCCCCGACGTCCTCTCCTCCCCAAGCGGGAAAATCAACCCCTTTCGCCTATTCGTTTTGGAGGCCTCTCTGTCTGCATGTCCCTCCTTTCTCGCCTATCCCCCCTCAGCCATTTACCTTTTTCTCTCCCTTCTATCTGGCTTGGCCAGAGGCGTGGTCGTTGTAAGCCAGAGGTTGGACGACCTGCGGGCTACCAAAGTTTTTTGGAGGTCGTGAAGCCCGAGTGGTTTTCCCGCTGTGAGTTGTGGATCAAGCTGGAATCGCCCCTACTTGCGTATGGGAGTTGATTAGGGTTAATTTCACGTAGGCTTAAAGAGAGATCCAATTTCCTCTGTGTAATACCATACTTAAAGTATATTTGAGCGAAAATTACAATTTTTTGTATGTACAGATATAAAACCACAAACACAGTAATCAAGCCGAAGGTCGATTTGGTAGGTGATGGTAGAGTTCACCCAGTAGTTAGCCCGAGAAATCTTGTATATACTCGTCTATATATGTATATATATATATATATATATATATATATATATATATATATATATATATATATATATATATATATATATATATATATAGGTTTGTATATATTTCTATTTATATTTTGTCACTTGGGAATTGCTGGTTATATTTAACTTCCATTATATATATATATATATATATATATATATATATATATAGGTTTGTATATATTTCTATTTATATTTTGTCACTTGGGAATTGCTGGTTATATTTAACTTCCATTATCTACATGCATGGATCTTAAAGCTGTTCGAGGGCTACGAGTCGCTCATTTATGGATCATGATATTAAATAAGTATAGATCTATGAAGTAGAAAAACTCAAAATCACTGTCTTAGATTTATTGAAAGAGTTCTGCATTTTTAAATGATTATTAAGAAATAATTGGGTTTTCTTGAATACATTATTATATTCAAGAAGTTCTCTAGGGTTTTCCACCGGGTCAGGTTGCAGTACACCGACGTTTCGAAGGCTGACTCTGCCATCGTCTTCAGGGTGAAGTGATGACAGACGATGGCAGAATCAGCCTTCGAAACGTCGGTGTACTGCAACCTGACCCGGTGAGAAACCCGAGAGAACTTCTTGAATACCAGACGCCGGGAAAACCTGAGATCCACTATTATATGTTTACCTTTCATACTCATCCGCGTGAAAACTCTTTCCCCGGGAGCATAACTAGGATTGATCTTTTATTATTTTATTTAGAAATGAAAATAGAGTATTGGATGCTTATAGAAATGATTTAGTGATAGTTCAAGCATTCTAAACCTGCGTTTAGGATATAACTTGTCATTTGTGTTTTTTTAATCTAGGAGATAATCTGTTTATTCCGTCGAAAATTATTGAAATGATACTTGATTGCATTAATATACATTCAAAGTAAAAAAAATTCAGTGCTTCAGAACAGAAGTTGTCTGCAATGATTTTATCATATTACATCATAGTGTACATCATTAATTTTGTATCCTTAAGAGATATTTAATAAAATTTTTATTCACATTTGATTCCCAGATTCAGGAGTAGAAATGAATGTATGCATAAAATATAGAGAAACATAGACTGGGGGCGAAACAGTTGTCCACCAACTAAACTACGCGACGGTAATTCCCGGAAATCAGCATGGATTCATCAGATAGACGGCGCGGAAGCCTAAGGATTAATAGAGTATGATTTAAATATGAAATGTGACTCCCAACGCTCATCAAAGGGCATTGTTATTTACTTTCAAATGTTTGTTTTTTTATTAGCTTTTTAAGTCAATTTTCTCATTTTCTTAGTGGAGTGGTTTTATGAACTTCTTAGGCCTTTTTATGGTTCCATATATGCGCTCACTGTTGATAGAAGTCTCATTGAATGGATGAAACTGATGGACGATGAGAACAGGTCATATTGGTCGTATGAGCGTAGAATTTAGTCTGGCGCTGCTGTTGTCTAGTGGGCAGGTTGCGCATGCGCATGAAACCTCTCAAACAGTCTATCTCTAGTTTTTCCCGCGTGCACACAAACTCGGAAATGGAAGGCCCGGCATTTCACACTGCCATCTTTATTCCTCCCTCCGAACTGCCGATGCAAGCCATAATTCTTCGTGTATCTCCCTCTCTCGCTCTCTCAACTTCTTTCTCCATCCATCTCTCCCTCCCTCAGGACAATAGGATCGGAGGCTGTAAATCCATCAGGCAGAGGGAGCTGTTCCGGAGGAGTGAGACAGGGGAGACAGTGGGTGTTTGTGAGCGCGTGAGAAAGAGAGAGAGAGCCTTTTCAAATGGGAATCTGATGTTAAATTGGCTAAGTCTGGCATGCCGCGTCGATTTTTCAACTCCTTTTTTAATTCACTTTTTGTTTTCGACTGCCTTTGGCCATTGAATGGTTTACGGCCTGTGGATGGAGTCCGAGCGTTCGCGGCGATTCCATCACTACTACATTGATCGCGGAAGTAAACAATTCTCCCATCTTTTCGAACTGCGAAATTTATTTCTCTCCCCCCCCCCTCCCCTTTTCTTCTCCAGAAAGATAGGATTGGACTCTGAAAGAGAGCAATTCACTCATTTAACAAAAAATGAATTTCCGTTCTCAACTTGTTATTTTAGTGTTAATGCTGCAGTTTCTTCTTACAGTCGAATCTGAAGAAGCCATTTTCGAGCGAAAATCTAAATGTTTTGGACAAGTAATTGTAATTTCCAGTATCTTGACTAATGAATTCTCCTGGATATTTAAGATTTGAAATTTAATCTTGGGCAGGTAATTAGCACAATAATCCTCCTAGTGGGTGTAGAGCTGATTCTATGAAAGTGAAACGTAAATTAATCAGGTAATCATGATATCACAATGAACGCGCACGTATTTGATTATTAAGTTGCCTTTACTATTTCTCTGGTAACCGGATTAAAGTGACATTATTTTCTCGATTTACACCTGTTGTTATTGCATAAACTTACCACCATTAGTGAATAGACTACTAAGATAAAATATAGCTTCAGAACTATAAAAAGGTTTGTCACCTAAGGTGATGTATATATATATATATATATATATATATATATATATATATATATATATATTATTAGGTAATTTACCGGTTAAGGTAGGTTTTCGGATGGAGCTCCTATGTGTGTGTGTATATATATATATATATATATATATATATATATATATATATATATATATATATATGTATGTATATATATGTAATTTAAAATACTTTTCAAGATGAAACAGAAGTATATGAAACAGTTTAAGGCTCTAATAAATGAAGTGAATTGGAATGGTGCGATGGCTGATTAACCGGCTTCATACCCCCAGCCGCGGGTGGCCGGATTTGTCAGTGTTATCCCGATTCCTACCCGAGTCTTATATGGAGAGCACTTTAGATGGGTACGCCGTCCGCTGGATGGGAGGTAATTTGTGGATTCCTTGGCCTCTTTCGTGTAGAGTGGGCTAATTCCGACTCTGGGTTTCTCATCACCCTTCATTTTTTCCATGAACACCGTACCCCTACCAAATTAACTTCCTATCTCTAATGACGCAAGTAACCTCAACTATCTAGAGCTGCCATAAAAGTTATTCAAAGAAAATTCCTTCTTCGTCATATAAATGTTTACACTAATGAAAAATTGATTTATTTTTCATCAAGCGACTATTATTTGCAAATTTGGGTATTAAACATTTTCAAATGCTGCATGCGAGAATTATTCGTGTGTTTTTTGCGACAGAGGTAATTATAATGGTGCCAAATTATATTGGTACTATTGGAATATTGTTAGAGAGAGATTAACACCGTCTCAGAAAGATTGAAGTTCTCGTTCCTCCCGAGGAGGAAAGGAAATCGTGTCGAAATCGAACACAAGCTGCTGAATATATTACTTAGATGAAAGAATTTTGAAGATATAGTCAAACACACCATTTCTTGCATGGCCCATGTAGAAATATTTGTCTATATATGCTCCAATGTTTTTTAATATTCTCATATATATATATATATATATATATATATACATATACATACATATATATACTAAAGACGGTTACAAAAGACCGTTACAATGCGTTTTAAGTAAGGCAGGGAGGAGAAAACAAGCTTGGAAAAGAGCGTGTGTGTGTCCAAATACTATATATATATATATATATATATATATATATATATATATATATATATATATATATATATATATATATATATACATATATGCATGCATGCATGAATGAGATAACAATTCTGCATGTATGGCTGATGTAACCCTCCCGCAACACGCCCTTGCGGTGGCTTTCGGGCAGTTGTGCAAATATATATCGATTCGTATCGATGTCAATGTATTCGTAACTGCTCAGTAGATTCTGCGAGTACAATTGATGTAATTTGGTTGTAATCCTATGTTTTCTTGTATTCGAGCAATCTTTCTTTTCATCAATAGTTAATTTATACGAATTGGCCGGTTTTTCTTTTTGGTTATTTTTGATTCACGAAGTTCTAAAGTAGTTTCCTGAAAGGTTGGAGACATTTGAACAGAAGAAGAGGCCTAGCTAATGGATTGACATGTCTTTTTTACTCTTTGTGCCGAGTACACTATTCGCTAGAGGGAGCCGTTTCTTAAATTCATCGCCGCAAACATTAAAAACGTGGATTTCCTACGCCAAATCCGATTTTCTGGTGGCACCCAAGTCTTTCAGTTAGTTTGATGTAATTACGAGGGTCATCCGGAAAGTAGTACCCGTTCGTGAAATAAAGCCACAAAAGTAAATATTAACAAACATAAAAAATTTTATTTGAAAGAGGATACTTTAAACTACTTCTCAACATAATCTCCAAGCAAATTAAGGCATTTGTCATAACGTGTGACAAGTTTCTGTATTCCTGCTGCATAGTCCTTCGCCGCCAGCTCATTGAGATACGCGAGGGACCCATCTTGCACAAATTTTTGCATAATGCAGATGGTGTTTAACAATTTCATGAACAATTGTTCGAGAAACATTGGGAAAATGCTCACAGATGTCATCAATTGTGACGCGCCGATCGTTCCTCACGAATTCGTCAACTGAGCTCACCAGTTGGTCTGTAATGACAGACGGTCTCTCCGAACGCTCATCGTCGTGTGTGTTCCCCCTCCCCATGTTGAAGTTGCGACACCACCGCCGAACAGACGACTCGTCCATTACATTGTCTCCATACACCTCCTTTAATTGGCGATGAATATCACATGGGCGAACGTTTCTTGCATTGAGGAATTTAATCACTGCCCTCACTTCACAACTGGCGGCGTTCTCAATTTTTTTAAACATTGTAAACAATCACAGAAACAACACAGGCAATGCTAGCGTCACGCAACTTGGCTCAGAGAAGGCAGACAAGCCACTGAAGCTATCTGACCTCGTCCAGCGGCTACTCGCGTCGTCAGCACTTCATGCGGCACGAACGGGTACTACTTTCCGGATGACCCTCGTATATTTAGCCCTCATAGTGGGCAGGCGTATGAGTTGGGTAATTAATTTTCGAAGTGCCCAAACTACACTTAACATTTTAAAATTTCTTAAAATTTAACTTAAAATTTCACCTTTAATAACCATCACTTCTAAATTCTTGCTATGAAATGGCTACTGCTCATGGAGAGATGAAATACATATACTGAAAAATAATGTTACCTATCGTAATTGGAGATTAGGGGTGGTGATTAAAAAGCTGAATATACCGTGTGGATTCTCAAAATATACCACATGGCATCGGTCCACGACCAGTTTTTACAGTCTGTTGAACTACGCTGGTGCTGGGCTAGTTTTTGAATGGCCATTTGTGTATGAGTACGCTTGGGGAAGAAATCAGGAGATTTATAACTAGACCTTGTGCAACATTTGGAATTTCTAAAAAGAAAAAATGGAGATTTAATTTTGTTGCCTAACTACTGTAATCATAAACTCATGAATTGTTTGGATCGGTTAAGGACTGATATGAATAATTGTATTTTACCTTTTTTTCAATACATAATGTGGCAAAGCAATCCAATTCTGACCCGACTTACAAAAAATATGCATCGTGCTTCAGGGAATATGATTTAAAGATTATTTTCCTCGGCCATAAATCTTTTAGTTTTTAATCTTTTCTGAGATAAAAATAGGAAATTCGTAATTCTTTGGTGCAAGAAACCCATGGAATACTCTTTTATCCAACAATGTTGCTTGACGAGGTCAATTGGAAACAAAACGAGCACGGCGTGCTATTTTCCGCATGTTAGTCTCGTGTATACAGATGGAATGGAAATTCTTACTCGGCTAAAAATCCGACTGTTGCACGATTCCATTACGAGATACGGGAAAACCCATTTGTTTCCATTGGAGATAAAACGTTGATTAACACGGGAGAAAAACGAAGTATAATGAATATGCAGTCCGTTCAGATAAGGATTCTCCTCTTAAGCTTTTTCCTTTAATTTTGGTACCTGCTCTGAAGCGCGATAAACGGCTTTGTAAATAGTAATCCTCCTCGTACTTTTCGCTAGACGGAGTGTGTGCGTTGAGCGTATGAGTTTCTCCAATCCGTACATTATGCATTAACATAAAATTTACACTAAATAATTGATATCTAAGAAAATTATCTTAATACGGTGGGAGTCTCTCGTGTATGTAAGTAGGTGATGTTCATTTTCATCCCCTCGTGTTTAATATGTCTGAAAACGTTTGCAGGGGGGGAAATTAAATTAACACTTGTTTAAAACTGAGTTAGCCGCTAACATGTAATATGTCCGTCCACCATGCACGTCCTTTTCAGGGGGTTTAAGTGGATGTTTCTTTTATCTTTCCCTAACTATTTAAGCACCTTCTCTCTCCCTCATCCCTTACCCTTTCCACCTGGCGTTTGCTCCCGGGCCACACTCCTTTAGTAATTCGCGGGGTATTTGTGGAGAAATAGATGACAATGAGTTGATTCGTACTATAATCGCACGTGCGTTAAAACATAACAACCCTTATAACAAGTGGTTTGGAGATAATATAATTACGTGGATTGTAAATTTCATTTGACGTGGATAAATTGGAATTCTTTGTTGGGGAGTGGGGCCGCGAAAAATGAGTTACTGATATTATAAGTCTCAATTTTGTATTTGACTGATGCTGGATACTACTATAAAGCTCTGAAAACTCTAGTAATATGGATCTAAACACATCAGTATTTTTAATTCTAGTACCGAAGAGAGCCTTAAGACTGAAGCTATTAGTATATTTTCAGGTATTTATTCATCAAATTCCAAGTATATGTATGGATAAAATCAACAGTTCTACATAATGAGAAATAATTGTTTATGTTTTTTGGAGGCTGAAATAAACAGGTAGGTATATCAGTTGAGCTATTTCGCCGATACTGAGTCTACTTAATAAGATTTATAACTTATGCTCACATCCAGTTGCCCTCTCGGTATTTTTTCTTGAATCTTGTACATTAGTGTTATCATAAAACACACTTCATTGCCTGGTTTTTATAGAAAGCCATGGTATGAGCTCAATTACATGTCGAGTCATATGTGATATTTTTCATTAGCTTAAGTTATTTAAGTTTACACCATTTTTTGTTGAATCGATGCTCCTGAGATTTTGGGCGAGAAGTAACAATAAAATGGGAATTTACAGCAATGATCTTACACCTCGCCAAATTCCATTTTCAACGAAGACTTTGTGATTTAACTTTGCAATTTTGAATATGGTATTCTAATTGCTATTTGAACCCCATATCAGTTGCACCTTATTAACTTTTCAGGCTAGTTAAATTAACTTTTCATGAATATTCTTCACTTATCTGTACCCTGCCGATAATAGAATGGTTTAATGAATAAGAGCTTTGAGATTTTAAAAATATTTGGAAATAGAAGGGTAAATGATTTAAAAGTGATTTTAAAACTAGAGCATGTGGTGAAAAACTGAACAAGACAAACATGGCCATGGCTAGGATGGCGTAATTATTTGCATGATCAGTGATAATGGCGCCAAATGGCCTCGGCTATCAGAGCACCTAAAACGTAATTACTGCCTCCACTGGAAACATGATGAGATATGTTCATACCACGTTCCGTTACTGAAGTTGTATGCCTGAGGCTGTAAATGTTGTTAATTATTTCATAGTTTATAGGTTTCAGTTTCGTGGCCGAACTAAAATCAGGAAGAATATAATTTAAGGAAATGAAAAAGTGAATTTCAATGTAAGAGGCTATATTCCAATACCGGAACGGTAACTGTTTGAGCTCCATTTCAGCCGTGACTATGAAAAGAGCATTTTAGATGTAGTACTTCGCCCGTTGAGTAGAGAATTAAACAGTGACCCTTTTCGTTAAACTCATTGTAATGCCAACGGCGAGTTCTGTCCACTCTTCCTGCCCTCCCTAATTCCTTTGTGCGCCTAAATGCCCAACTAAGCTAAATGTACGAACGACTAAAGCAGGCGTGCGGCTTCTGCAATCATAAATAATGGAATTGAGAAAAGAGACTGGACGTGTACGAAATGCTCGTGGAGCAATGTGGTAATTTCTTGATCTTTACTGAAAACATCAGCTTCAGAACTTATTTGCATCTTTTTCTCGAGATTTTTTACGTATTGTATCCGAAATATAAAATGGTAATTTCCCACAGCAGGGGTGATAAAAATATCAGCTGGTTATATGTACACTCGATTGAAGCAGATAAGCCAAAGTTGTATGTAAGTACGAGTCACACGAGTATGTGTGTGTGTATAAATAAATAAATGTATATTATATATATATATATATATATATATATATATATATATATATATATATATATATATATATATATATATATAACCATAAACACAGTAATCAACCCGAAGGTCGGTTTGGTAGGTGATGGCAGAGTTCACCCAGTACTAAGCCCGACGGCGTGTGAAATTGACACATCAGGGAAGGGGGGGCCAGTTCCTTTCCCTGTGCCGGCTATGGTTTCCCAGGAAGATCTGGTACCCGAAAAATGAGTTTAGCTTGGGTGGAGCAGCAGGTGCTATACACACACACACAGATATATATATATATATATATATATATATGTATATATATGTATATATATGTATGTATAAATATATATATACATATGTATATATATTTATATGTATGTATATATAAACATACATATACATATATGTTTTTGTTTTGGTATTTATATATAAATAAACCAATACTCTAAAAGTATATGTGAAGTTTGATTCGAAGCCCTTTACTCCACTCGTTAAAAGTTCAGCTTAAATTTGAAAAGGTTACCACAAAATCTTAGTTAAGTGGGAAGTGGCGCTGAGCTCTTGAAATCCTTCTGCACCTGCTGTATTTTTCGAATACGTCATTTTTTTCCATTGCATGATAATTCATGTCTCTAGATTGTATGGGAAAAAGGCAAAATGCACTTATTTATCGCAACCAAATGACAATATGCTTGTGTGTCAGTGCTCCAAAAAATATAATGCCTCAAGTTCTGGGGCGGTGGCTCTAGATATTTTCACGCAGCTTAACTACGTAATGCTTAAAGCTTCATTTTTATAACTTTAAAATATACTCAATCAAGAAACCCATGATTTAGAGCGTATATATTTCACCTTATTGATAGATTGGAGGCTTTTGCTGGGCAATTTTCTCAAGCTCAAATAATTTAAGAGAATTATCGTATTTTCGCATATTAAACAACTCTAATGAATCTATCGATATAACTGACCCGTTACTGATTAAATGCATTTTTTAAGTGATCCTTAGTTTACATTTTCGTTCTTAGGACTGTATGGTTGCTGCATAAAGTCGCGAAATAGGTTCTTGTTCATTATGCGGTATCAGATTTTATTACCTATTCGTACGACTCTTTCAAGAATTAGTTGAGTTAGGTAAAAGTTTGGAAACGAGCTGGAAATATTGAAGATTGAGGGATGGAATATTAGTATTACCAGGAAATGCGTACGTGTTTCATGAAGTAAAGATTTAGGGTGTATCCGGGAAGTAAACAAGGGACCCATGAGAACACTGAAAGGGAGTGGTCGCTTTAATGATTTCGGTTAGCCCAGGACACGCAACAACCAAATGGGAGAGAACCCCCTGCGGGAATAGAACACCTCTTCTTGACTGCCGAGGACAAACACTCATCGGCATCCATTGTACCATATCGCGGCGTCATTTGTACCACTTGATTCGTACCTTGTCGTCCTAATTATAAACTGTAATACCTAATTCCGAACGGTCACGACGCCCAACGCTTTCATTTACCTGAAACATAACTTTCAAAACAACGAATAATCATTCTTGTAATCGTAATTATTAACGTTATCAGAAAATTATACCGTTTCACTAGTTATCAGGGTCAATGTAGAGTGGTATATTGCTTCCAACGCTTTCATTAACTTGAGCCGAACAACTTTCAAAACAACAAATAATTATTCTTGCAATCGTAATTATTGATCTAATCGGAAAATTATTCCGTTTTACGCGCATCCGAATCAATATAAATCGGTAGATTGCCTGCCTTATAATTGTTCTCAGGATAGCTAACTAATGCAAAGTTAATGGTGTTCGTCAAGGCACAACCGATTATTCGCCTTCTTGTTATACCATTGAATTAGTTGACAACAAATTGTTCTACGAAAGAAAGGATTGTATTTGATTCTACATGAACACGTGAGTAAATGCATTATGTATTTGATCAATTGATTTCATATGGGTATATCTTGATGGAAGTCAAATTGTTTCATCTCAAGGAATAAACTAGACAGTGTGCCGTTTTTGCTGACGCATTTTTGTCTCTGCGATTAAACGAATCGAAACTAGAGGGTTAAAATTCTTCCCCGTGGTTGCACTGGAATGGGTTTGTGGAATTTTTTTCCGAGACGGGAAGATGTGAATGATAGTGATAGGGAGATAGAGAGAGTGAGAAAGAGTTTGGGGGGAGGGGTATTGGAATGAATGGTGGAAAGTGAGTCTGTCGGAAGAGGGGCGCAAGGGGAGGCAGAGAGAGAGAGGGATGACGGAGATAAGGCCGTGCGAAAACCCCTTTGGGCCGAGGGTGAGTGGGAGGGAGGGAAGGAGGCATTGGTTGGGGGACGGGCGTGTAAGGGAGTGGGGAAGGGAAGACAGGGGAATGAGGAAACGGGGGGTGTAGGAAACAGGGGGAGTGGTGTACGAGAGATTGCTCCACTTTGGGGGCGGGGAGGAGGAATGGGGAAGAGGAATGCGCAGAAGAGATGGGAATTCTGTGCGGTTTTCTGGGGGTCCGCGAGATATGGAAGCAGTAATCTTTCGGTGGCGACTGAGCTTATGATTTAATGGCTCCGAGCTGTACCATGGGATAGAGGGCGAGGCATTATGGAGCAGAGGGAGGGGTCCAAGAGAGTGGCCTGAGAAAAGGGTTGGGAGGAATGGTTTTCGTCCGACTGGGGCAGTAGGAGGAAGAGAGATTTCTTGTTGCTTCAGGATTACAAATAGGTTTTTCGGGACTGTGAGGGGCGCAGGGTAAAACTTCCTTGGGCTGAAAGAATGAATGTTGGAGATAGTTATGATATTTTGGGTTGGAGGTAGTGCGTATTATAGGATATTTATCTGGATTTAAATAATTGCAGGGGAAATAAAGAAGATGACTGAGTTAAAGCTTTTCAAAATCTCAGTTACTTTTCAGGTGATTTTTTAAAAATTTGCATCTGACTGATCATTTTGCGCCATAATGCATACTTATGACATTAAAAATGCGTATTAGGAAATTACCTTTTATAAGCGTCAGAACAGTGCTGTTTACAACATAAAGATGGAGAGGAAAACATTCGCTTTTATACAAGTTATCTCTACGAAATACCTACAATTTGTCAATCTCGTCCACGACCTGATTAAGTAAAATAAGTACAGGTATATATGTACAGTTACATTCAACGGTCAAGTCATGAATTGAAGGAAAACATTTTCTAACATTCCTCAATTAATTATTAGCTCAAAATTTTCAAATTTGCCGTTACGATGTCTGCTTAAGTCGTCTGGACTAGACTTGGTTGCTGTCACACAGGGTATACATGATGGGTGCTGATGGGTGCATTCCGTGGCCTACCGGGATCAGTCTCTTGCATTAATTTTAGTCTACAAACTAGGGGTCAATCTTTTTGGTGAACACACAAAACTCTAGGACAAGGTACACGAACGTTACGCTCTTTCCCACTAGTAGTCAGTTGATTGCCTACCGTGAAGGTGAAATACCAACAAGGGCCAACCGGCTAGAATGTGCAGAGCAGTTGAAGTACATTTTTCATCCTTATAACGTATCTATATTTACTGCCACTTGCTCTAGCGACCCTCGAAGATTTTAGGAAAGCTTCTCCGTGTCATAATGACTTCTGTAGAGGTATTACTGGCTTTAGTTTACTTTGTTCACTTTGCTTCTCCTCCCGTCTGTTTTTATAAGTGCAAGCGGTTGAAAGGGCTTCTAGTTTAGCATGGGCCGCAGAGTGGAGTGAGAGCGTCAGGATGATTAGTAAGGATAAATTATTGGGCATAGATGTTTCTTTAACTGCAACCCATAGCAGTATTTCATTTCATAGCATAAACCTCGTATGCGGATCCACGATCTTTAGTTTAAGTTAGCCTTAAATGGTTTTCACAGAGATTGACCAAACCGATATTCTCTAAGTTTCTTTTTTGAATGAATAATTTTTCTGCGTGTAAGCGTGGCCTCGCACGTGGGACTGAAAATGGGATCGCATCCGTTAAAAGATGTACCGCATCATCTCTCCACCCACCGCACGTTTTCTCATCGTTAATGTTACTTCTTTTACGCCCCCAGGTTGAGGTTGCATCCACGCCTCTGTTCGAGTTCTCTCACCCTTTCTCTCTTATAACTCCTGTGCCGCGTGCCACGCTTCCATCCCCTCTCCCTGCGCCCCCATCCTTCCCTTTACATCTTTCCCCCGATCGAAGTCTTTTGCTTCCCTTGCATACGCAATCCGTTCCAAACCATTACGTCTGTTCACTATCTTTCGTCTCCCACGCACACCGAAGGGAATATCATATCCAACCCCACGCTACTACCCCCTCCCCCCCCTTTTTTTCGGTCTCCCCTATGCCGACTCCTCTCCTGGTGTCTGCGATAACTCTCCCCTTTTCTCTCTTCTTCAGTCTTTAATAATGCTTTCTTAATTCTCAGTAGACGCCTTATCCTACTTGGTAACTCAACTCTTTCTTCTCCCTCTCTTCCTCCCCTATTTATGTTCATATCTTTGCGTGTGATTATGCATTCTCACGATGGGACAGCGGGATAAAAGCTTGAGCAAACATCCATTGGTTGTTTCAGGATATATAAATATGTAGATGCATATTTCTCCATAAGATATCCATGTATAAAAGTTAGATTGTATCTTTTCTTGACACGAGTAAACGTAAAATGTAATACTGCAAATAGTTGACAAATTCCAATGCAAGTAATCAGGCAGATATATAAATTAAAACTAGATTAGTAGGTAATTTAGAATGTCTACAGTTTATAATTATTTTATGTTGTTATAAATAGATAATTTTTGTGATTATATTTCATCAGTTATATCATTCTTAAGTAAATAAGTTACATCATTCTTTAGTAAAAAATACATCACAACAATGATGCGTCGAGGCAAATGTTTATGGATAAAAATGTTCATCATGGATTAAGATTTCTTCACTAATAAAAGATTTATGTCAGCAGAGATCATATTTAGCAACATACCATCATAGAACTCAAGACAACTAAGTATGCGATCAATGCATAAAATAGTGAAAAAGAGAAAATACTTTTCATAGGATTTGTAATTTATCTATAACTTGTTTATTGGCAAATTGCTATCTTGAATGTGTATGGAAAATAGTATTCGATTGTAAATAAACTTGTTTTTTTAATATTTGTTTAGGCCCCAGTGTCATTTTCTATCATTAGAAATGACGTCCATACAGTATGCATAGGAGTATAAGTGAACTGTGTCTTCGCTATTTAATTCTTACATTCTGATATTGGGGGCAACACCATCATGGCTCTGTTAGGAAAAAATATTTTTACATATTTTCCGGGAATATTAGCCGTTTAAGGCATATATGGTTAATTTTTCTTGCGGCAGTTAAACTTCGGGATTATCAAATTTCAGCGGAGTAAATGTAGCCAGCATTATTATATATACCGTTGGCAAAATTCCATTTGGAAGTGATATACCAAATAAGGGTATTATGCACGCGGCATTACCCTCTCATTGTCGCGCTCCGGTCTTTACAATCAAGCCATATACCCGTTTTTATTGCCTTAATCATGCAAAATATATTCTCTCAGTAATGAAACGACCTGCGCCTTTTTTCTTCAAAAATGGAGACTGGGAATATTGCTGGGATGAGTCCTTGCTGCATTTTATTACCTTTTACTTAAAGAGAATGGGAATTCGTTTGAATAAATACTGTTTAACACCCCGAAAGGGCCTCTTTTATTCAAGAGTCAAAGTTAAGATAGAAAATCATTTAAAGACTAGTACATACAAAAAATGATTACATTTCCTTTTTTACGATAAATGTTAGTGGTGAAAATACTATTGTAGGGAAAAGATAAATAACCCTACGAATGGGAAGATACTACTCCCACTTATATGTTCATGATCATAGAAATACCAGTGATTGCCTATTTTTATTGTCAATTTAAGTTCTATTAATTACATGATATCCAATAATAAAAGTTTTATTAATAAGTTATTGTAGTGAGCGGAGCCCTTATGTACATGTATTGTACATAAGCCCTATATTTTATCACTCCTCAAGAGGTGTATTGTCTTGAGTTCTTCCATTTGCCCTGATTTCCTAATTTCTTCAATAATATTGTGGTTGAATGTAATATTTTAAGACTTTTAATGTGATACATGTATTTTTATCGTTGTTTATGAACGCATCTTAAGTATTTATCAAGTCATTATAGTCAGTGAATTCATTTATCTATAAATGACCATGCTATTGTGAGCCGGGATGGAAAATGTTCTGACGAACCTAATTCTTATCAATAAAACGAAGGGATTATTAAAAATGTGTTTCCAATCCTTCTAAGATTTGCAGTGGTAGGAAAAAAACAGGTCAACATTATAAACCTCTAAATTATTCATCAAGAGTTTTCTTATTTTTTTACAATTTAGTAGAAAAACTGAGGAAAGTTTAGAGACGGGGTCATGAGCCAATCACTGTCATTTCCAACGATCTTTACAAATGTGCAAGTAGTGGATTGGAAAAGAAAGTACACTGTAATGGACTGGTATATAATTACTAGCAAAAAATTAATTGCACCGAATGGTGAGAACTGTGATATATAAATTATAAGATATCGTTATCAGCTTTTATCAATATAATTTGTTAAAAATTGCAGATAACTTTGTTGTATATTTCCTTTTCGCTTTTTAGTTGGAATCTTCATTTCCTGGAGTGTCCTTTGATTTCGTCCTTCATTATTTGTTTCATTGAACTCTTTAGTTTTCCTCTGTAGTTATTTTCATCAGAATTTCCTTTCACAATTGTCTTCATCATGCTGTTTTGTATCAAGATAGAGTAACGAAGTCTTTTAAAACAATTTTGCTGGGTCCTCTTTCAGGAGAAATTGCTTTTGTTCTCATCCTTGGCGTTACCCTTTCCTTTACTATCACCTTTAAAGTCAAATAAGCTTTACCTCAAACTCATCAGAAGACGACTTGTCTTTTGTCATCCAGATCAAACCAACGCCTCTTGTGGCTTTCTACTTTGACGGCCCACCCGAATATTCCCATTCCCCTCTCTGCGCGTTGACTGCGGCCACTTCCGGCCTCCCTCGATTCACTTTCCCACTCCACATCGTTTCCTCCCCTCGCACCAAAAGGGTTTCGCTCTCTCCTTCCTCCAGATTCCGTTTTATTTATTTTTTTTAAAGCCCCAGAGACATTTGCACTGATACACGAACACACGCAACTGCGATCGCTATCAATCCAATCTTAACTGCTTATGCGGGAGCGCGCATCGCCCTTCCCCCTTCTTTTTTGCTCCATCGTCTGGCTTCTCCATAGCGAGGGAAGGGGGAAATGTCGTCCGCATTCCTCACCCTCCCCCCAGAACAACGCACTAACCCCCCAACCTCAGTCCAACAATGGCTTCCCAGCCTGCCATATACAATTGACGCTACCTCCCCCCCATTCTTGTTGGATCTACCGCATCTCTCTTTATGCTCCATCTTCT
Source organism: Hetaerina americana (assembly GCF_022747635.1). Taxonomy (NCBI): domain Eukaryota; kingdom Metazoa; phylum Arthropoda; class Insecta; order Odonata; family Calopterygidae; genus Hetaerina; species Hetaerina americana. Next base: position 4,251,157 of record NW_027286875.1, read on the forward strand.
TACATATTCCACCACCACGTCCGAATAATTCTGGATACATACCTCTCCCTCTCTCTCATCGTCTCCAAACTCGCACATCTCGCATTTGGAACTCACCATCATCCCCATCCTCTCTCCAATTCCCTCACTCGTTTCCAGAATTTTGTCGCCCTCCATGGATCGAGAAAACGCTTCTTCTGGCCATTCGCTACAGCATCCCTCCAGCCAGGCAGCTTTCCTACCTACCTACCTTCCATCCCCCATCGTCCGGTGATCACCTCTCGACCCCCTTTCCCTCATTCCCCAGGCGTCACTTATCCCCTTATCTATTCAGTCAACTCGCCCTTTCCTTCACACCCCTGCCCTCCTTCATCTCTTTCTGTACCGGATGTCATCCCTTCATCCCTCCTTTCGTCACGGTTTCGTACATGGTTGTGTGTGTGTGTGTATATATATATATATATATATATATATATATATATATATATGCACGTACATGTACACACACACGTATATATATATATATATATATATATATATATATATATATATATATATATATATATATATATATATATATATATATATATATATATATATATATATATAAAAAGTGAGAGGGATGGGCTGTTACGCTCGTACCATTTTTTTCCAAAGAGCCGAAGTGACGTCACTCTTAGGCTCAAATCTACTTATGGTGACACCGCGGCACAAACTAGAAGTATTATCAAAGGGAATCATCGCATTTTGGAGAGAAGATGTGAGGGAGAAGTTGATGGTAAGCCATCTAAATGGTTCAAGAGGAAGGCTTTCGAAGACGGGAGCGGAGCCATTTGCTAGCTATAGCATTGTTACTGGGTTTTCTTCTGAGTTACGGGAAATGCTTACTTGCGGAAAATCACGCTTTTTATTTAATTTTCTCCCACCGCTCCATCACTCCTGTCAAAGAAGGGCCTCCATGCCTCCTACTTGTTCAGTTCCGAGCTACAGGCAGTGCATCACATGCGCTTTTATTGCCTAAAAAAGGAATGATACGGGTGGACTTAAAATTGAATACGATGCTTGCTTGACAAATTACTAGTTATTTTTAATTTAAAGAAGTATATTTTTCTAAGCAGCTGTCCGAGAGAGTTAGTGTGAAACCCGAATGACGCTACTAATAGGATGCAGAAGAGGTGCATTGAATAATTCAGGTCCTCAGCTCATAAAATGTTCCGTCCAATGCTAGCCATGGGTCAAGTGAATTGCCATACAGGCAAGAAAACAGGACTTCATAGTAAGCAGATGCGTAGAGATTTATGAATTATTTTGGTAGATTTTTAGGTTGATGTGAGAATGATTTCAAAATGTCAAAATCGATGAAATGGTCCTTCAGTTTACGCGTTTATTTAATTAACCCATGCTCAGTCTTGAAAAACATAGCACTAATTTCAACAATGTATAAGACTGTTTGGCAACGAAAATGAAAACCTTTTCCGTTCTGGTATTACAATTGGCCAGTGTGTATCATGCTGAGGCTAGCGATTTTTATAATAAATAATGTGAAGAAATTATGTTAAAGGGTGAGACTTTGTTGAAAATAGATAATTATTTCAGTCGTGATTGTTTTGAATAATTAAAATACCTAAGGAGAGAAGAATACGTGACTATTTTATGTATGATCTGTCAATTGTTTTTTAACTTAAAGAAACGTTGTGGCTTTAGTGGAAAAGGGAACTGAATTGGGTATTGAATTTCAAATTCGACCGTCAGAAGAAGCAGGGTCTTTTTTGTAGCACATTTAATTTGTATTTGTGGGCCTTCTCTCTGCGCACGATTGTTGTACTGTTGATTTCCCGATTAATGTGTTGCATTTTCAATATTCGAAGAAAATCGATTTGAGTAAAATAATTATCTCTGATGAAGAATTCGTGTTTAACTCCGAAGCATTCGTAAAATTTATGACTTTAGAGCTAGTGAAAACTATTTTACACGGTTATTGAAGTGTATGCTTCGCAATTACGTAGGACCATTGACTTTGTAATCGCTGATTGATTTCAATGTAAAAGATAATTATTAAGACCCTAGCAACAGAGCCCTAATTGCACATGCTAACAGGCTTAAGCACGGGGAAGTATACTTTTCTTACGTCAATCGATGGAAAAATGTAGCGGTACAAGTTGAATAAAAACCTGTTGGATTTCACAAATATTATGTTCATGGCACCTGTAAATGAGGCGGTTGTGCCGCAATGCATAAATTTCGCGAAATCCGCCAAATTTTTATTCATTCATCAAGATGAGATTTCACAAAGCTGAGTCTGGATTTTTTTTAGCGAGATAATTGATTTTCACCTCTGATATTGACACATTAACAGAGAATAGCAAGAAGCACCGTGGACTGATTATTCAGATCGCCAGCATATTTATTTTTGCTTAATTAATCAAATGAGAATTTCCACGAAAGGCAAGCTAGGCAATTCAAGAGCAAGAAAAGAAACATGAGGACTGAAGGTAAAGGTCACCACAGTTGTAGTAGTTTATATAATATCCTGTTGTGAATGAGTATTTTTGAGTGAATATTATTCATGTAAATCTGCAATGTAGCCCTTTTTCTAGTTTATAAAACAGATAGAAAGGTTATTTATTGCCGACTCTCTTCATTAATATCCCGATTCTGGTATGTTAAAACGTGATCGTATTCTTGAGTGATTCGCCCGTCTCGTTAATATCAGGGTATCTAGCTTTGCCGTATTCTGTCATCATCTTATCCTCTTCATAATCTTCTTCCATTTCTCCCCTCTTCGTCCTGATTCCTCACGAATTTGCTTCCTATCTCCAGCAGTTCATCATTACACCTCCCGCTCGCCTTCCTCCCAAGCGGGAGAGACTGTTGCTCCTGCCCTATTTATCTCTCTCGTGGATTACGGGTCGTTCAAAACCCTCTCTCCCTCCCTCCTTCCCCACCTCCGCACCATTTTCTCACCCTCACTCCTCTTACCGTTCCCTCGTATTCTTCCCACATTGCGGTCCCGTAAAAAAGCTCGCCCAATAGAACCCCCAAGTGTCGTGGTGCCTTTGATGGGAGCTCGTTTCGGGAGGCGGGTGGCGCGGAGAGTGGGGAGGGGGGGCTCTCGGCTGCTGCGTCTGATGGGTGAAGAGGGTGGGATTTTGGGGGCGAGAGGGACTTCGGTGAAGGGTTAGTGAGCGGGGAGGATGGGAGACAGAAATGGCGGATACTGGAGTTTGGTGGGAGCGGACTGAAGGGGTGTTTGTATGGGAGGGTGGGCGAAGGTTTGCACGCTTGTGTGTCGAATCTGTGGGGAGGCATTTGCCCCTCTCCCCCGCGCATACACCATTCTCCACGTCTCCCACCCACTCTCGAACCCCTCCCCACCCTTCCTCATCCTTCCGTGCTACTGACGCCCCATAGAATCTCAATTTGCCTCTGTACGGAAACTGTCAACAGCTCGATGCCACGAACAGTGTTGATCCTCCAAAATCGAATTAAATGCGTCTCCGTTATTTCTGCCAGTGGTCGTTTTGTGTTTTCCGTAGCTGAAAGCACTTTCTTCTTTCTCTTGGAAACGAGTTCATTGTTCGAATTTCAACGAGAAACTACCTCGGACGTATTTCCTATTTTCTTCGCCTTCTCGTCATTAATCTCTCTGCCTGCGTCTCTCTCACGCAGAATTCTGGGCTTCGACAACAAATTAAAATTTTCCCAAATGGGAACTGATTCCGTTCGTTGGAGATCGCGCGATTTTCCCGTCATTGCGGGTTGACTTCTGGGTTTAAACAGTGATTAATCGAAGGGATTCGCTTCTATTTATATCAAAGAGTTGAAGCAGGCATATTATTTTATGGATTTGCTTTGTCATGGATAAGGTGGGCATTTAAAAATGGCCGAAATAATCTAAAGATGACTTTTGAAAATCATATGTAACGACTGTAATGTTTGAACAATCATTCATAGACTATGTGGGTATTTATGATAGTTCTGTAATAATTGAATTGATTGCGGTCAATAAAATACCGTAGCGTATAGATAAAAAATCCTCCTAGTGTGTTGAACTGAAACGTAAGCGTTCACTAATTGGTGTGGAAAGGTATCCATAAACTCATGCATACATTTCCTATGCTGATTTTCAAATAAATCAATGAAGAGCAGTTATTTTGTTAATGATGGACTTACCAATTGACTCTTTTTAATATGTTTTAGGATATTTTGGCTTCATAATTGAGGAATAAGTTATGAGCGATTTTTTATGTGCTAATCACTATGTCATATCTATCGAATTTTTTCCAAATAATACAAAAATAGAGATTCCGTAATATGTGAACATACATATTGCTCACTTTGGGAGAATGAATGGGTTATGATTTTAATAAGAATTTAAGTTGAACATAAAAAAGCTTTGTTTAAGGCTACTTTTTTTTAAATATTTGAATGAAGAATAATTAACTAAAAAAGTGATATGAGCTCGTTTTGAATAACCACTACAAAATTACATCATGGTAGTTTCTACGCTTTCGGGAAAATGCCAGCAGCTTTAACTTTCTCTTCTTGATCCGAAAATCCATCTAAATTACGCATAAAATAATTCCCCACACCCAGCTAACGACAGAGCAATAAAAATAAAAAAAATCAGAAATATCCTTCATGATCCTTTTTCACACAAATGAATAAAAATTCACTCCATACTTGATAATCCAGTGCGATCATTATCCAGCCTCCGCGGCCTTCCCGCCCGACCTCTCGAAAAGTTCAGATTTAGGGTGACCGCTGGTGAGTGCGCCGCTTTCATAGGGGAGGGAGTGGGGAGGTAGAATAAGGGGAGGATTTTATGTGGGTGGTGTAGGGCATGGGAGGGCTAACGTCCAGAGGTAAAGTGTCAGGTGAGGTGGTGGTGGGTGTTGCGCGTTGAAGAGAGGAAGGGGCCGAGGAGGGAGAGTGAGTGGGACGGGTGGTAAAGTGGACGGTGTTATGTGGGTGGACGGCAGAAAAGGGCGCCCCAATAAAGTGTCATCGCTTTATCATCTGAATGCCCCGCAGTAATTGGTAACGACCCGCGAGGCATTCGGTCGCGCGCGAAACCGGGTTCAGGTGCGCAGATCTGGATTTATTCCCTTCCACCTTCCCACTCTCACTGTTCCCTCCATTCCCCCACACATCCTCTACTACCCCATCCTTCCTATCGCCCTTATTCCTTTCTCTCTCTCTCTACCTCTGCTTCCACCCGCCGACCTTTATCTCGTAACATGGAACCAACCATTGCCGGTTTAATCCCCCTTAAATCCTTCCTATTCTCCCTTAAACCGTAAAATGTGCTCGCTCGATCATTTTATTCGGTTCTACGGACTGCTGGATACCTTTCTCTCAACCCATTCCCGCTTCAGATATGGTGTATAAGCGCAGGAAATGTCTCAGTGTATTACAAATATGCGCTTGTATACCCTTGCAATAACCCTGCCGAATACAATGACGTATGTGTGCAGTCGGTACACCGGTAACTATTTTTGGTTTTGTATTCGCGTTTTTTTATCCTAGCTCTTGAATGGCTGGTTGAGTTAACTCTGGTAGCTTTACCGCTTTTGTCAAAAATTTGTGCCCTGCAATTTCATCAGGCTTAATGCTTTCAAATATATCTACAATCAAAATGTTTGTTTATGTAGTATCGTGGAAACAAATTGGCATTATCTATTCAAATGAATCTATATCTCCTTCAATGATTTTGTGGACAAATATTCTATTGATAACTTTTAATATAAGTGAGTGTACCAAGATGTTTTTACGTAGTTTTTCTGAGATATGGAAAACGTTTGACTTAACCCTTTGGATGAATTAATGTTAATAAAATAAAATTTTCATTGAATTTAGATAGGGGAAAGGAATACGAGCTTAATTATGGTTGACTCATGTCTATCACGTATAATACTTGTCGTAATCAGTACGGAGATGACAAATTCATCTACTCCAGCTAACATTGGGATCATCTAATTCTTTTCGCCCTAGCCTTTTTTTGTAATAGACATCACTACGTCGATATTGCAACCTTTTTTTAGAAGTAGATGAATTGCAAGTGAGCTAGTTTAAAAAAAATAATACCCTTAAGGATTCTATTCAAACAGGGAAAGACCTCGAAGATATGTGCGAGGAACCATTCCGCCAGGGGTTCGTGGCTGTCAACTCAGAATAGCACAAAAACGGGTTTTGATCCCGGGATGGAGGGGCCGGAGAAAGAATTCGGGGGTGGAGAACGTGGTCACTTCTATCTCTCTCTCTCTTCTTTCTTTTTTATCCGACAAGACAACCTCCCGAGAGAGATGAGGGAATGAGGAGGGTAGGGTCGTCCCTCCACCCACACTCTCCTTCCTCCTGGACGAGAGGAGAGACGACAGGAGAGGACCCTTATTGAATAGTCGAAAAGGGGAAGAGTGAAGAGGCGACGGTGTTACGAGATTCGGAGTAAAGAGCCGTTTCAGAGGGAGTTTATTGCAGGGTCTCCTGACTGGAAGCGGATTTGGAAGCGAGGTGAGGTGGGAAAGCGGAATTGAGCAAGAACAAGAAAAAGAAGGAGGAGAGATGAGACTTGGACGAAGATTGAGTATTTTTTGTCGGGCGCAACTCGAGGGGGGAGGATTCGGTTCGGTCAGCGGGTGTTTTTGAAGTTGGGGGTGAGGTGAGAGACGCAGGGGGTGAGGTAGGAGACGTGTCCGTTTGTGTGAGCTCGTGGAAGCGAATATATGCGGGAGAAAGGGGAGTGAACACACGCACATATTTATCTGTGTGTGTATATATATATATATATTACACATATATACATACATATATACGTTTAGATACATATATATGTATTTGTGTGTATAGATGGATGGGGGGAGTACTTTGATTTCCCGGCGGCCGATGCGGGAAAACGTGCCTAGAATGCGTTGATGGCCACGGCCGAAGTTGGTAGGGCGTGCCTGTGGAGAGGCTCTACGGTGGAGTGGCTAAGGTTACCCCTCTTTTTTTGTTTTACCGTGCTCCCATTCAGTTCTTGTCTCCCCTAAACCTACCTCCTAGGACATTGTTATAGTGTGTACTTCTTCATCAAATTATTATTAGTAGGTACCTACATCTTCAATTTTCAACTTTATGAATGCGGAATTCCGTTTAGTTTATTGTCAGATACAAGGAAAAAGGTGACTTTGTCGAGGAAATTCGTATTAAGAAACCACGAAAAGAAATTACATCTACGCCAAATTGTCCAAGCTCCCACGGATGAGTATGGTATGGTTCCAACTGTTCCAGCGTTTAATGCGTCATGTTCTATATCTACAACCACCACACCCCGCAAGCCGCCACAAGGGCGTGTGGCGGGGTGTGTTAGGGCATCAGCCATATACTCGTAGTTCATGCATGCTTTTGAATATACACGTGGTAGCTATTAAGCAAACACTCTCCTGCACATGAATGCCTTTATGTATTGTGCAATAAGTGGTGTGTTTGACGTAATAACTAAATGTAAGTCTTTTATTTAATATATTATGGTACTTGGGTTCCATTTGGTTAACCTTGCGCATCGAATGAGGTTTGAGCGAGCACGTCAATTGTCTGTGATAGTGTCCATCTCTCTTGTTTCATTTCTATGGTAGAATACACCGTTGTAGTGTGGTGCCATAATAATTCCCTCAGTGTTGCAAGAAAACTCAGGTCTCCTGTACCTTTCTTAAAATGTATGTCCTCAAATAATCTAGGTGAAATGTGATGGGTTGATAAAAGGTATGTAAGACGTACGTTTTTAAAAAAAGTGTGGCAATAAAGCCAGTATGAAATTGCGTATAGCATGCCATTAAATTCTAACCAATAGAAATCCCCAAAAAGATGGAAATGCATCCTGTGAACGGCCCGTATGAAATCTTTTCAATAGGTAATTAGCTTCGCAACCTGCTGAATGTGGAATGATATAAACATGCATGTATAATATGTTTCTGTTCTTACTTCTTGGATTGGCTTTCAGACAGATTTCACCTGAACTATTAGTACTTCTTCCTATCCCGAGGCTCTATCTTCTTATGGGCATAACTTCTCCTGTTTCTTAAATCTGTTATCAATGCAATTCTCCTCCTTCCTCTTTCTACCTTTCCGTTTTCCTTCCTTCAATTAACATTAGCTGAAGAAAAATTTTGCAAAATGTGTGTCCCAACCAAGATGGCTTCCTCTGCCTTACCATTGTTAGCAACTCCCCCATACTAAACAAGAAATCTTTATTTCTCACTTAGTCTTATGGTATCCTTAATTCTAGTTTTATTCTTAGCATAATTCAAAACTATCCACATATTTCTCTTCTTTCTACCTTATGTTCAATATTTCACATCCATGCAAAACCGCAAGCCATAGAAACCACTTAGCAAACTCTTTCATCAATTCTATTCGAATCCTTTTCACACTCAACAATCTTTTCACCTCCCCGTTTACGTTCTTTCCCATTAGTATTATGCTTCTAATTTCCTTCCATTCCATATAAAAGAAGTACCCAGGCATGAAAAAGACTCTCTTTTCTACCATATTTTCTCCCAACAGTAAGTTAAATATGCCTTCCATTTTGCCAAATTTCGTAACTTTTCTCTTATCCAATTTAATCTTCATACCAATTTTTCCCCACACTGATAAGTCTTTCCTTCATTGATTACAGTTCTTCTAATTCAGTTAGAATATTTTTTTCGTCCGCTTCCTTAATGGTTATAAATTTTTCACGCGACCTACGAAGTCGTTTGATTTTTGTAATTTTAACCCCGTCAGTTTTCAGCATTACCAAAATATATTTTTAAATGGAAACATTATCCAATATTTTAATTCAGTTTATATTTTCTGCTTTATACCCTTTACCAAGCATTATAAGGAGATAGGCTTTACTCCCTCCTGCATTTACAGTTCATTAACTTTAAATCTGCGGATACCATATCGGATTTATTTCGAAGCACCTAATGTATGCGACAAAACTGTTCTAAATTAATTTTTTTATCTGTCCTTAGTATTTATCGCTCTGATTTCATATCAATGTATTACAATTTTTTGTTAGCTAAAATTAATTATATCTATCATTTTTATATGAACAGGTCTCAAGTTGTAGACTATCGCATATTTAGGACAAAGGTCATTTACATCTCAGCGTAGATACAATTTCAGGTAAAGAAAACGAGAGACATTGAGGCAAAAAACGATCATTTATATAGTCCATTAAATTTCATTACCTTAACGGACTAATCATGTCGTTTTTCCATTCGGTCGTTATAAATGGAAAATTGTTTGACATTATTTAATGGATATTAAAATTCTATGCTACCTAAAATTATCAAATTCACGTGATTATTTATGCAATGTATGAAAATAGGGCGTTATTAAAACCAGGATAGAAGAGAGCTTGTTTTTCAGTGGTACCGCATCTTTTTCCTTCATGTAAAACTACTCTACGTGTATATTTGGAAAACGCCCGAGGTATTACTGGGTTTCGGCGCAGCAGTTACGACTAACAACTTTACGTAGCTTTCAAATGCATCTCGAGCGATATCCCCATTGCATTTGGTAACTTCTCTGTCATTCCCAAAAGATTTCGTAATGTAATTGGAAATACCATGAGAAAAAGTTTGATCAAACTAAAATGAAAAACATCTTTGGTTTCTTCCATTAAAATACTTCGGGGTTTTTGTTAAATGGATCGACGGGGTTCTGTGTCACCGCACTGGACTCGTTCCGTTGGCAGGAAGGCGGGGCGCATTGTTCAGTAAAATGAAAGGAGGGTGCCCGCCATCGATATAATTCAACAATCTTCCGAAAACGGGGTGGGGTGTGGGATCATGGTTGGAAGGGAGTGTGGTATGGGATAGGGGGGATGGTATGGGAAAGGGGGCGCAGTTTCCCGTGGGGGCCCCCCGAAAGTCCGTCGCCGCCGGCGGGAAGCGAGGGATGTCGTATCATGCACAAAAGAGGGATGAATGCCCGTCCTGTGTTGGAAGGGGGAAGGGATTGTGGGATGTGTTTCGGGGCAGTTCAGTTAGCGGGACGAGGAGGGGGATGCAGCCCTGTGGGGGTGAGGGACGAGTGGGAGAGTCTTCTCTCTCTTTCTCTTGCGATGAATGGTCCGAAGGGGGAGAGGGGGATGACTGGGAGAGAGGGCTGGGAGCGGAAGGAGGGTTGGTGGGCAGGTCGGTGGAGAGGGTTGCGCATTTGTCTGGTGTGGATTGCGTCGGGTTTTGTCACGAGATAAGTCATCGGCGTCGTATTTATTATTCGGAGTTTTTGTTTCCACCCTCTCGGTCACGTACATTTATCCGTTCGTATCTCAGACTTGGCTTTATTTGCAGATAAGTTCGCGCCTCGCGCTTCCACTAGAAACAATGTCGCATTTATTTTTCTTGAACGAGATAAAAATTGACTGAAGAGAATTCTTGCACATTTATCTGTTGTGCTTACATTATATTCCAATTCATAATTTTACTTTCGAACGTATGTTATCATTACGTGAGCCAATGCTTGTTAGGTTGTCAGAATCCTCAATTCCTAATTGGCGACTTCTCTATTAGCTCATCTCCTGCGGTTGATGCTGTCGCTAGTTTACTCAGGTATTTTTTGTGTTATTTGAGTCCTTGTATATGATATCATTTTTTTGACTGAAATACATCTTAAAATAGTAGTAATTATTTCCCCAATGAGCATCCAAATTCCCTATAATTTTGTAAGACAGCAACCACTGAATTTTTATTTAAGCCTATTCAAAAGACAATCGCTAAGGTGTGATTTGTAATTAAACCCATTAGAGCGATCGTCGAATTTCATTCTCATCCAGTGAACGCTAATTCACAGGTATATGGATGGATAATTTATTTTTGTAGCATTAATATCTGAATAATACTCGACAGCAATAGCTACTGCATTAGTGACGGTAGTATTAAGAGTATTTTGCCCGAATTATAACGTTCTTTGGGATGCGAAATGGAATTGAAAAATTGTCATATAAGGTTATAGAACAACTTGAATTTTTGTTAATTTTTGAAACTTTGATAACGTTGTCGCTTCATCATTTTATCAGTGTCAGTTCAGTGATATTTTTTTAGCGTCTGAGAAATTATTATAAACCACATTTAAATTTATATTTTGTTCCTCTTTTGTCTTAAATTGCAGCGCAGAGCTAAGGGCCGAAAATTTTGAATGTGAATAATGACTCACCGAAAAACTTTGATATATTCCCGGGCAGATATTCCTGAACCATATAATGGGGAGGAGGGGAGGGAACGGGCGTGAAAAAAAGGATTAATTCTAAGCTCGTTCTTTGGGCGCGCGACCTCATAAATTTGAGTTCTAATCTCCTTTTCTTATCTCCTGGTCTCTACGTTGAATATGCACACTATCCCCCCCTGTATATCTTCTTTCCCTACGCCCATTCACTGCACAACTCTGTCCACTGCGCTTTTCAAACCGAACTCCCGCTTTCCTTCATCCTGCCCACCCGCTTCTCATGTTTACTCCTACCGCCATCTCACCCTATCCTTCCACCGTCGCTTCCCCCCCCCCCGTGCCCATCCACCACACATACTCCAAATACGACTGCTCTGCGGCACCCTCTCCAATTTAGGATGTACGTCAATGCCTCGTTCGATTTTTGAGAACCCTCCCACCAGCTCGTTACCCATTCTTTTATATTACCGCCAAACCCCTCTCCTGCCTGGGACCGTAAGCCTCTTCCCCGCCACCTAAATCTCTGCATCATATGTATTTTATACCAACGTCGGCGAGAATTTCTAATTTCACGGCAAAACTCATTATGCACGTAGCATTAAATTTTGCGTTCAAAATGGTGATTTTAACGTTTGAGTATTTTAGACAAACCAATTCAAACTTCCACGAGCCTAAACAAATAGGTACTCAATCGATCTTTGGATAGCTTCAAATCAATTTTATGAAAACCGTCAGTCAAACGAGTTTCATCTCCAGTGCTCCCTCTATTATCATCTGTCCTCCATTCAGCGCTCCTTTTTTCATGTCTAAATTGGATTTGGATAGGTGTTAGTTTATCAGAATTTTTAAAGGGACATTTTCAAATGTAGAGATATTTTATTATTCTCTTTCCGGAATGTTCAGATTCCTATATTAAAAATAAAACTTTGTTTCTCCTGCTTCATTTATTACAAGTAAAAAGAAATATGAACATATCAGCTCCTCTAATAAATTGATACGTCGGTTTTAAATTGTGAAAGCACTATTTAAATCATGAATGACACAAATGTTTCTGAAAAAATGAGTGCTACATAATTACATGTTCATCTCAAAAGCATAAGTATTTCTTTTATGTATTTATTCATTTTCATTTCATTTGAATAATTTATGGTCACATTTGCGAGGAATTCTGTGACTTTTTCGACTTTAAATGTTGCCTATCGATTTCGACAAACAATGCACGATGCGTCGTGCATGGTCCATTATGCTGCGACGTGCATAATTTTATTGTGACGCGTCTATCCATGGCAGCGCGGTAAAACCGGTCGGGAAATGTGCTGGGAGCCTGCCCTTCCCACGCAGCCGGTCACCAGTTTGCTCCGAGCAGTCTAGGTGGAAAGACCTCCCCGTGAAGTGTGTTTATCGACTTTGTAACACGGCGCGTGGAGCGTTCAGATGCGGTCAAGCTCCACAATGACAATGCCCCCAGTCACACGTCCTTCATCATTACCAACTTCCTGGCCCGGAGCACCCTGGTGGTCCCTCAGCCCCCTTACAGTCCCGACTTCGTGCGACTTTTTTTGTTTCCCCGATTGAAGAGAGAGCTGAAAGGAAAGTATTGGGAAACCGTGGAAATCATCCAATAGCATGTGACTACGTTTCTGAAAGACATGACCGTCTAGGAGTTTCACGGTGCCTTTCAGGCGTGGCAGACACGTCTTTGCAAGTGTATTGATGCTGGGGAGAGTATTTTGAAGAAGTTTAAGCATTTGTACAATTACGATCAATTAATCTATTTTTCCCAGAGAATGCTCATTACTTTTATAGTGGACCCTGTATATGGGAGTCAATGATGTAAAAACCTTTAAGGAATCAGTTGATAACTTAAATTGGTTTTATAAATGAATATTTATCAAATGTGAATATGATTTAGATCGAACAGATAACATAATGAACAATCATGAAAACATCATCAGCGTTACGTACGTGCTTGCATTGTCATGGGAAGAATTACTCCAGTGCATAGCATTCTTCTACAAGTTTAGACCTAAAAAGCGGATCCCTGATTCCTCTTTAATACCTGAGCTAATGGTCTAATAATAAGAAAACAACCAACCGCTAACAGCAGTACTGCCATCGCCACGCCCGTTTTCTTGTATTGAGGTTTTCCTGTCAAACGTGACAGTTCTGTGTCGCTCACGTGAAATCCCCCTGGTTACTTGCTTCTCTGAACAGCACCAGTGTCTTTTAATTCCTTTTTCCCTGGCTCCTCTTCCTTCCCACCATTTTGTAATTAAGTCCCACTGCCCACCTTCTTTCCACCCCCTTCCCTGTCCTAAACATATCCCTTCCTGCCTGCCGCACTCGAGGACCATTATATGCTTCGCGTGAGCTTGTGTTTGCGAGTTAGGGCTCTGCTCGCAGGCCATCTTCAATTCTTCACAGGACCTGAAGTTGTCTCCGTCTCCACATTAATCGTCTTTTTTTTTACTTCCCCCCCCCACCTCCCCCCCACCGCTTCGCTCCCCATCCCTCTCTCAGCCGTAGTAGACAGGCGCTTCGACATTCACCTCTCTCACCCGTGACGTCGTGATGGAGGTTCCGCCCAACTCCCATTTGGTCCTTCCCCTCGTCCAGAAATGACAATTCAACTCTTCCTCCCTGTTTCTGCGAACGATTGTATGTCCGCTCGTCCGCAGTCGAGGGTTTATCTGATTAATTCGATTCTCCCATTACGGCTGCGTGCGTGCGTGAAAGAGCGTCCCGTACCCAGATCGAGAACGGCGGGGAAATAAAAGAGGGTGGGAATGAGGGAGATAGAAAGAGGGAATCTGAATTTCTGGGCCAGGGGGGGGGGGTCAAGGAATGGAGTACTCCGTGACAGCAGCAGAAGGGGATGGAAGACGGAAACTACCGGCCTCCGTTGCCATTATTCTCTCTGATTACATTATAAATTCCATCGCCCCTTCCCCCGTACAAAGCGCAGTTTCCGTTTTCCAAAACTGGGTTTAGTGAGGAATCGACTGGACTGGCGTGGTCACTGATTGATTATTTGCGAATGTCAGTGCGCACAATGGCTAGTGAATTGTTCAGTGTTTTTGTTTCCCAGTATGTAGGCTAAAAATAGTTTTCTAGGCTCACGTCTGTTAACTTAAATACAGTTTTTTATTGCGAATCCAACCAAAATGTTAATATTTCGGATTGAATCGTCACGGAAGGTGCATTAAATAAATTTTCCCCAGAGGTCATTCAGGTTATAAATATCTCTCTTGGCCTGCTCTCGTGTGAAAAATCTTACTGCTTCACGTACTAGAGCCACGAAAATATTTCTGCGCATAAGCAGTATCATTTATTATTTAGGGAAATGGGATAGCATTTTACACGTTATGTTAGCGTGAGACACCCCAGCTAGTATTGATACTGTTACTGCGGGTGATACCGCTATAAATGAACATATTCGCGTACTATATGGCTGCGTAGGTTTTCGCGGTGGTGGTTTTAAGTATTCTGCATTGTCGGGTTTCACCGCGTCGTTGTTTGATTCAGACAACGTTGTCTGAATCAAACAACGACGCGGTGAAACCCGACAATGCAGAATACTTCATATTCGCGTACTTATCCCTATTATCACTTGTATTCTTCCTTACCTCTTCACATTCCGAATTGAATATATGGATGAACCAGTTGTTGACTACATTTATTACTACGAATCTATTGTTTTTTCTGCATGAAATCAACCAGCGACGGCATTTATATTGTTTCCATCAATTATATGCATTATGTAGCAAACATAGTGTACACAAAAAGAGAAACTCACACGCAATTCGATAGTAGTTTTCGATGGCTAAACCGCCTTGTTCAGTGGAAGGTAGTGGAAAACTAAGTGGGCGGGAGAGGATGTGGAGGGGGTGCGAGATGGAAGTTGAAGGAGGGGAAGGGGAAGAAAGAAAGTGAGGGGGAAAAGTCTGTAGTGAACGACATTTGAGTGATGGGTGTCGGGAAGCTGAAATTCCAAATACAGGTCTGTTCCACGGTTTTCATTTTGATCGAAGAATCTGTCGGTTAGTGTGAGAATCACGCTGGGAGTTGTTTGGTCAATATTTGTACCTGAAAGAAAAATAGAGCAAATCGGAATTCAGCCTGCCCGCCAGTATGAATACAATGAAAATATCATTTTTTGACTTCATCCATTGATTTAAAAAAAACGGGGTCCATCGCTAACATATTTATTCCTATAGCTTGGAAATAGTAGGCCAGATGCTGTAGTCTACGTACGTGTATACCTGTAAATAACCGCATTGGCAAATCATCAACTCTTCGACAGGAAATGGATTTGCCACTGTAATTTTCTGAGTTTGAGCCCATCACGCCATATCCAGCCCTAAGAGTCAATTCATCCGGATCGAGACCAGTGCTCGACCATTGAGCATACATGGACATCGAGTCACAAATGGCGAGAACAGTGAACGTCCTGGCAACATGGGGTCTCCTGAGGACATTTGAGGATAGCCTTGATGCTTACGCAATGGAATATTCATCAAGGGAAAGAGGATGGCGGAGAGTACTCGCGTTGGAAGTAATGAACGATTTTCAGAAAGTGGATGTAGGGATTTGGTTTTAAGTAGAAAAAAATGGGGTTGAGAGGGGTCATGGGGGGGAATAGGAGGGCAGGAGGCTTGTTGGGGAGGGAGATGGAGAGTGGAATGCGTTCGGACTGAAACCGGGGGGGTAATTTGTCTTCTTTAGCGCTGATAGGACGTAAAAAGGGTCTTCTCCTTCTCCCTTCCACACTCCTCTCTTCTTTTCACCATACCACCCCCCTTTTCGTTCGCTAGGGGCCTTGCCGTTTTGTTCTTTGAACGCTCTCTGTAAAGGTCCGCCCTCGACCACCCCACCCTTCTCATGCAATCGCTTTTCTCTCTTTCCCTCTCACTTTAGCTCCACTCCTCCACTTCTCCTCTCCTTTTGCTTCTCCCTCATTATTTCAATCTTTCTCACACTCTTCTCTTTCCTTTTCATTCATCTCTGCGTAGTACATATTTCCCTCTCTTCAATTCTTTCTTGCTTCACTGACAACCCCGCCTAAAAACTCCCTCTTCCCTCCTCTGATACCTCAGCATTTTGATATCCCCTCTCCCTATCATTCTGGAACTCGCCCAATCATCACCCATCCGTCTCAGTCGCTAGACCATGATTTTTTAATCCCCAGCGATTCCCTTAAAATGCTGTACTCTACTCCCTCAGCCTTACTCGAAGCTCACAATTTTTATTAGTCTGGACTACTCTGCGATTTTATACACACCGCTCAGTCCGTGATTCTTTTTCCTTTCCATGGCGAAGTTTATAAAAAAGAATTTCTTATTACTATATCTACCCAATACGGTGCTAGCTGTTATGTGATTAAGTGACTAGAAGAGGGGTTAGAAAATAAGCCTTTAGCTATGTCACTAAAGGTTGTACTCGTGGCCAGTGTTAAAGCTGTTGGCAAGGGAATTGAAATCCCAGCATTTAAGTGTCAATGATACGTACGTATTAGGCTCGTGCAAGTGGAATAGCCATAACAAATAATCGTCGTTCCTGGCTTCCCGCAAATGATGCATGGAAGTTGCGTTCGACGAGTAAATGTTCCACTGTAAGCCAACGACACTTCTTCACATTAAAGCTTTCCGAATACCCTTGCGGTGTTATTATGAGGAAATCATTTGAAATGGTCTTATAGGGAACCTATCGATTAATTAGTGCTGCAAAGTTTTCCTTATTAGGTAAGGATAAAAATGACGTGCTTGTCAAATATACGTAATAGTGATAGTAAATTAGTGCTATTTATTCAAAAGTAAACTTAATTATTAGTTGAGGCGTGAATGTCTCTATTATCTGTGTAGGTTTTTAAATTTGGTTTTGTAGTCGCTAGTATTTGGTGTATCCATCTGTAAGGATAAAATATGTATGCTGCCTATTATCATTTCGGCACACATTTCCTATTATTTTCCGAATCACTTTGATGTATTGAAAATATTAACCGACAAAATTAATGTAAAGTACACTCTTATCTTTGCTCAAGTCTTAATCTATTCGTCTACAGATCTATATATTAACCGGAAAGCCGTCGCAAGGGCGTATGATGGGGAGTGTTAGGGCATCAGTCATTCTACTTTTTCTCCTTTACTTTAAAATTCCCGTTGAATCCGGGGTCCACCGAAAGGTAGGAGGGCGATCGTTAACTATTCCAGCAACAACCACTATACACATTAAAAAAAACTAATTCCAGCTATAAATATTCATCCTGGGTCAAAATGTTTATCTATGCCGTTGGATTGTAACCCAATTTATATTGTTACCGTTTTTTATCTGTCCTATCAACAACTTGCCACGGTAAAATATCATGATACCTAGCAGATTTCAGTGAACCTTTTTTCGTATTTAATAGTTCTAGGGTCCGATATCCTCTTTTTATGAAAAAACTCCGTTTTTTAAGTAAGTCTTCAATCAGCCATTAGCATCAGCTATCAGCCAATCTTGCATTCCTAGTTTTATTGGAAATGAAAATAAATTGTAAAAATGCGCACAATTTAAAAGCGCAACACACTTTCTTTTGCAACCTGAGAAGGCTATAATTATTGCGGCAATTGTCCAGCGGTCTCAAGGAGCGATGATAAATGAAATTTTTGTTCAATTTTCTTAATGAAATTTATTGAACTCGCATAATCCCTCAATAATGTAAAAAAGTCCAAAATCCCTGAAAATTTTTGTGTTTGCTTTGCATTGTGATATTTGAGTTACATCAGGATCAGGCGTTTAGCAAGGCCCCTTGAGCAAACGGAAAAATGTCAACATTCGACCTTTGAGTCTGCTCGCTGTCCACTGCCATCGTATCATTTGTCGCTCCAATTTAGTTCACAGCCTCGTCTTCATTGTATTTATCCCCTTGAATTTGTCAAACTTTAATTCAAATGTAACCCAACTTGAAATAATACTGAGCTCAAGAGTGAGGCCAAGCTCGGCTTAGGTGCCCTGGAAACCGTCACTTGGGTGTGTGGCCGGGCGTGATTTAGCACCAGGTATGCGAAATCAGAAATTGTTTTCCTTGATCGATAAAACGAATTAATATGTAAAATGATTTAAAAAATAGAATGTTAACCACGGGGACTGGCACTGCTGTACCTAAGCGTGAAATATTTGTCTACGCATACGAGACAAGCTGCGAGTAGCATGACGGACAGCAAACTAAGGTTAGATGAAATGATGACCTCCCACCAGGTTACTTAGATTGAAGAAAGGAGTTAACTTTTCCTCCAGTGTGATTTTAAACCGTCGTGTCTACCCTTGATTTCTCTAATTTTATTGACATTATCATTCCATTAATTTGATAAACATACATTTTCAACATTATCGTTAAATGGACCTTATTAACATTTTATGGAAGAGATTTTGTCTCTAATTCAACATTTGTTCCGTGAATGATTGCCAACATATTTACTCTATTAATCTCGACTCAGCTTATCATAACGTTTTAAAAATCAGGGTTCTCCTCGCTACACGCAATCTGATTCGGCAATCAATCCAACTTCATGAGGATTCCATATTCGATCAGCATATTATACTAATAAATGAGGTCTAACTGGCGAAAGAAGCATTTCTCTTTAACCTTCTCGTTACATTTCCCTTCTACTCCTCAAGTGAATTATATTTTTTGCTGGCTTGTTCATATTCCCTGTATATGTTTCTCTCAGTTGAGGTTGTGAGTAAGGGTAAAGCTATGTTTATAATCGATTCTACCCTTTCAATTACGGTATTTTTGATGTAGCAGGCGTTAGAAAGAGAACTGATGCTAGTCTAAAAATTCATCGCTCTATACCTTTTTAAGTTCAATTACAATTATAATGTGTCGCCCAAACTCTGTATTTCTGCTGACGCTACTTTATCCTTAGGACTACAACTTTTCTCTGTAAACCATTGGGTCGACCTCAAATATGTATATTTTACTATTAAGTACGCAGATAATGTCGTTAACGTGAAGAAAAAATAGAAGAGGTCCGACAACAATTGTCCGGGGAACATCTGAAGTATATTCGGATGCATTAGAACGAACACCATCTATGACTACCCTTCCTACGCGACCATTTAAAATGTCTTCAATCCAGCCCATGGTGTATTTATCTATGGAATATGCTTCTAGCTTTGTGAGTACTTTTCTATGAGTTAATTCGTTGAAAGAGTATTTAATGTCTAGAAAATCTGCGTCTACCGGAACAGTATTTTATCCCGATCCCAAAATACAGGCGTATTGAGAAAAACCCTGAAAAGCCCTGTGTTATGAAAAAAGGCGTAAGTTTCGTGTTGCAATACCTCGGAAACTTGTTTTTCACCCATAACTCCTGACCTGACTATAGAGATATCTTATTATAGAGCTAAACATAATATGTTTTAATGCCCTTGCATGATATGGTTATGAGGGGATATATCTATGATGACTCGGTTCCTCCCTCTAGTCGATTTCAAATATAGGTGTCCCAATAGTACTCAATTATGAATAATAAGTGACTGTCATAAACCCAAAAATAATAAAAAGTGACCTATAAGTGACCTCTTCATGTGGTCATTTAGATGTCACGCTATTTCTTAAATGTCAACTGTTGACTATGATTAGGATGATTTTTCTGAAAATATTTCAATATGAACAATGAATTCTCAGCGCATTAAAAACCTAAATATTTACTACTTCGTTGAGCCTCCAACTTGAACTTGACAAATTAGGTTATTAAATTCCTAAGAAAAAGACAAAGAAAAGTGCCTCCAAGAACTTTCATTCCCATTTCATATATCCTAGAATTTGAGAAATGTTGTCGTCATTATGTTGAAAAACCGCATGACAAAATTTGTCGGAACTTACTCGAATATTGTGAATGTGATATAGAATTTCTACGTGGAAGTATTTATCATATTATTCTTCGGTATAGATTAATTCCATAAAGTAAAACCGATAATATTTTATTTAGTTGGGTGTAAAATGTTAGTCATTAAAAATACGACTTAAAGTTCTTTTAGCTTACCCAAATGTAGCTAATTTTCTGGATTTTGGTTTATTGGGAAAAAAGGCATGACGCCAGTTCCTAGTCAAAGCTTCCCTCTTTACCATGGTGGAGCACACCATATAATCGGACTAAAAGTGACAAAAGGCCTGTTAAGTCATGTGCAAACATTTCTGCATGACAGTAGTGGATGTCCTGACGAATTAGTGAATGGATTTGCTAAGACCAATTCTTCAGCTTTCGAATAAATGCAGGATAGTGAAACAAGTTGCCTATATTGACGTTAATTTACACTCAACCCTTGATATAAGTTTTTATTTGGTCCTCAAATTTAGAATGTTATAATTTTATGTATTAAGAATTTTTTATCAATTAATTTGTGACTGTATTCATCCTCCTTGGTGCCTTTTTTTGCTTATCTCTTCCTCTATTCAATTTCTGATTGCTTGCTTTTCCTTTCTCAAAAATATTTTTTCTTCCCTTTCCTATATTCCTCGCCCCATTCCCCCACCGTCACCGTGGACCAACTCAGTCAACGACTTCCCCATGTCCCTTGAAGGCACACCAGCTGGACTCAGCAGTTTAAATGATTTAAAGAATCCCCAAGGCGGAGTTGAAGGAATTAAAACTTGCCTGCGTCAGCGTCCGATTTTCGATTCTCGTAGCTTTCTCTCTCGCTGGCGAAGGGTTCTGGGGTGAGAGGGGGTGAAAGACTGGATTGGTTAGCGAGAGAGAGAGAGAGAAAGAAAGAAAGAAAGTCTTATAAGACTGTTGGGGTGGAGTGAGGACATCGGTGAGGAGAGCCGGCGTTGGCAAGTTGGGAAGGGAAGCGGTCTTGGATAGGAGCGGTTGAGAGCTGATAAAGAAAGGGATTTAGGTGGAAAAAGTTTATGATTTTTTTCTGATTCCTTTGCAGAGGAAAGCTAAAAGAAATTTTTATCCCTCTAACCCCGTCTCTCTCCAAAGAAAAATTAAGTACAGCTAGGAAGGATTTTTATTTTCAGATAAGAAATTGAGTAGTAAACAGAGCTGACTTATTTTTAGTAGTTCTACAATGCTATATGTAATTTCACCCATTGGAGAGAGTTAAGTTGTATTGTCAAGTCCCTTAGCTAAGCATTATTTTTCATTTATGTGATTAAACTGAAATGAGTCAAATAAATAGCATCAATTTGTATCAATATACAAATCTGGAACTTCACATATGCCACGAAATAGCCAGCAGCCAGTTTTATTTTTGACTTAATATTCACTCTGCCTGATAATTTGGGGATTGTGATTAACGAAAACATTAGGTTCATCGTTTTGTACGCTTTCTTCAGCTTCAGAAGGAAAGAGAACCTCGTTTCGCCTTTGCCCCCTAGTCGATTTACAAGTTCTCTGAACCCTTAAACGTAATGTAAAACTTTAAAATTCGCATTCTTTGCAATGTCATCATGTAGCAACTTGTATGCCACAAATTAGCGTCAGCAGACTTTATGTGAAAGTTACTAGGAATTGGAAATTTACAGTCGTGCCGTAGCTTGGAAACGTGACTTAAAAAGTGTAGTTAGTTTGTTGTTGGAATTCACTATACTTTGTATTTAGGTTTTTATGGGTTTAATAAAAATTTTCATAATGCTTAGGGACACGATTTTTATTTTAATGATTAGGTCTATTTATGTGTTTCTCAATCGAGTAACTAAATTTAAGTTCTTCTTCATCTTTATGATTGGCTCATGTACGTCTTGAACGAATGATTTATGATGAATTTTCTAATACTATATTCCGACTTATTCAACATTTTTAGGAATCGGATAGTTAATCAAAATGCAGGTACCACAGTTTTAGTTAATGTTTGGCTGTTAATTCTTTCTTGAATTTTTTCAACCTTAAATTACTTTTTGGTTTCCAATAGCTCCACCCTAATCCACTTCCTCCTTTTTCTGAAATTCATAATGTTTATGCCCAAAGTTTTGCACTATTTTTTTTAAAGAAAGGAGAGTCTCATATTTTTTCCTTGGGTTTTTAGTTTGCGAAAGGTCCTCAAATCCCTCAATAAGAACTTCTAAATATCTGGAAGAGTAGAGTAATTTTTCGTTAGTGCTTTTCAAAAGAGGATTTATTCTGTCAGAGATTGGATGGTAACCTAAATTTTAATTAGAAATGCATTATTCTCTTACTCCAAGATGGGGCTTTGGAAATGATTTTTTTCAGATAAGCATTCAAGTGGAATGTAATTATTTAATTGAAGCCAGCTTAGATTTTAAACGATTTCTTTTAAGCTAAAAATGTCGGATATGAAAATAAATTACATACTATACATACTAAAACCGTGTGTCGATTTATCATATACGTATGCTGTAGCATTTTGTGAGTTATTTTTATCAACTGAAAATGATCCTGATTAGCAGCACGATTCATGGAAGCATCGCATATTTTTAACTGTGAAATCTCTGATCTATTAACCTTTTTACGGAGACAGGGATTTTATGAACCTACTCATGGGCCAGAGATTTGAAAAGGGCATGGCAGAGAGAGGCAGGTAGCAGAGCGATGCCAAGTCGACTGAATACCGAACGTGGTAACAGAGGGGAGAATTCTGTGAAAGCGAGATAGAGGGAAACAAAGAATAGGCATTTTTTATCGAATTAAGGTATGTTTCAAGGATGAAGAGGTTAGGAATGAGTTACTTTCTTGTATAGTATAGGATTTTATAATATGTTTTGTCATTTTAGTTAGGGCTTACGAGTACAGTAGTGTGCAACGTTAGGGTCTATCGAAAACCAACCCTAAGCCGCTTGACTACTACTAATAACTATAAGGCCGTGCTAATTTTAGCTGTGGTAACTTACCACTCTAGGTTCCTTCTTCGAAAGCTCGTACGTGTTCCGTTTGAACAGAACGCGTTTATAAGGAAATGAAAAGATCCAAATGAATATCAAGTTAGGTAACTTATTTAAAGATGCGTGCCCTTGAAAAATATTTTCTCTTAATTCATGTAGACCATCATTTTCGCAGGAAGAAAGATTATATATCTTGCTAAGCTGCATCTGAATTATTGTTCTAAAATCGATAATTCCGAAATTTAACTAAAATGTAGATAGAATACATTTGGAAACAATCGTGAAGTGCTTCCGTAATTGAAATGACAAAACTTAGCGTGTGAAGTAGAATATTTTGAAACGCGCTCATTTCAGCTCGAAATATCTAGTGATGGACGATTGTTTATATATGCTTCGTCCCGATGAGACATTATAAAAATGTCAGTGTAGAATCAAAAATTTGGTAGTACGAAAGATTCACGCTTCCGTGAATGATAAATGATTTTTAGCATAGAGTTTTCTGATTGACCATCGAATATTTAATTTGTAGCGTATATTTTTCTTCAACTTTTTGTGATTTTAACCGTATTACGTTTGCATTTTGTTTGAAGAAGTAATAGCAGTGAAGTACTCTGTCTATGTCATTCAGCCAATTATGCTGCGTCAACACATGTTTAAGAGAAAAAAAGATGTCTAATGGATGAGGTAGGATAGAAATTCTATTTTCATTTAACTGAAACAGGGAAAATACGAGATAATTAACAATTCGTATGATTTGAGACTTAATTTTGTTTCCGAATTAGTTTTTCTGAAGGAGGAGGTGCTGCCAAAACAGCAGGAGAAATGGAGCAAGGGAAGGTGGTGATTTAGAGTCAGCGGCTAACCTGGTGGTTCCGTTGAGACTTCTGTTCTCGATCAAGGGGAATATCTCTCATTGAGAAAGAGATTTGGAAAATTTAGTAAATAATTATGGGATTATACCTTCGAAAGATCGTTAAACAAATTGCAAGGCATTATTCTCATTGTATTGGCTGTTTTTGGTACTTTCCCTAAAATAAGCAAAACTGTGGATGAAAAATTTGATCAGTAATTTTGAACATTTATTTAATCCGTAAGTTTCCTTCCACTTATGTATATGTCTGCAATTTTGTTGTCAAAATTATGGTATTATAATGAAATGATTTTTCCTGGGTAAAATATTTCTGTTTTTAATTTTCAGGTTAATTTATGCGTCAAAATTACAGAAGCAGTCTGGATGCCTCTTCAATTACTTAATTAAAGAAAAAATTATCCACTCATCACTTTGCGATTTTGTGAGCAACATTCAAATTCCATTTAGATCGAGCGTAATATTCCCTCCTATCATACCACATTGATTAGAGATCTATGGAGCTCAACCTTGGACCACGTTTTGGAAACATCATTTCTCAACCTTCTTTCTTTTTACCTCTCGGAATTTACAAAAAACAATGATTTATTTCGTTATCTTTATTGCTAAAACTCTCAATTGTCAAATCGCTCAAACGTCTTCAAAAAATGCATGCGTGCGAAAATATGCACCAAACACAAAAAAACACCCGAGGCCCATGCTAAGAGACCATTGCATAGTGCCAAGGAGGGTCAGGGTGAAAATGGAGATCCCACTGAACTACTGATTGCGAAACAGCACACAGTAGAAATTATAAGACCTAAGTTCTTACTTAGAGTTAACCGCATTAATTTAGTATTTGGTATAGATGAAAACTTTCAAAGGCACAATGAAGTGAAATCACCCAAGACTTATTTGAAGTAGCTATCATATATCGCCAAAGGTTTTTGCTTCTCACGTAGTAGAATATTTTTGAGTTGGTTGAGTGGAAGGCTGAGGAAGTTGAGTGGAAGACAGAAATATTTTCGGACGTTCCAATTTTATTGCGAAAGCAAAGAGCTTTGCATTAATGGCTTGCAAATTTATGTCTCCCAAAAATACAATAAATCAATAGTCATAACTTTTTCACAAATTCATAAGTTATTCATTACGGGAGCGAGACTTGGATGAAAGGTTCTTTTTTCCCTTCGAAATGAAATAATTGGTTTTCTGTTTTCTTCTTTTTTCTTCAGTCGTCCCCTCCTAATTGCAGAAAGGCCCGTTTTGATTTATCGCCTCTTTCAAGAGAGCCAGAAATAACTTTCACCTAACTTTTGAATCCCCCCACCACTCCTCTTGTCCTCTTCGCACTCCCATTTAGTTCTGCATCTGTCGGATTAATTCTCATTCCATATTCTGCCCATAACCTTAATCCCTTTCACAAGTTCACTCGTCCAGCCCGCTGGAAAACGGTATTGCACGCCCACTCTGTCGCCTATCCTACTCGTACTAATATATTCGTCGAAAAGGAGGGCCGCCGGTGTATTCATCCTCTGTATGAGGATCCTCTTCCGTCTGCGCCTCTAAACCAACCCAGCATGAACATTGCTTGGAATGGAAATGTCCAATGGCCTTGATTTCTTAGCAAATCCGAGGAAACTTTTGTGCCATTGGATAAATACCTCCTCTCCAGAGGCATTGAATGGATCTGGCTCTTATTCATCTTAAAGTCAACTCCATACACATTCTCCTCCGGAAAACCTCCGTGTAAACCCTCTTGTAGGATTCTTCCCACTCTTCTTTGCCGAAAAAAGGTCTGCCAAATTTTCTTCGATTCATACCTTGCTCTATTCATCGCCTTGCTCTCCGAGTCATTTTTATAAATACTTTCTTTCATTTTTCTGCTCCATGGCTTTACTCCCATGGTCCCCCCTCTCGTCCATCCCTCAAGCATTTTGTGCGTTTCTCTCTTCCGTAAAACTAACGGACTCCTTAGATGGCACGGCAGCATCTCTCGTCCCCTTTTGAGATCTACCCCACCTTCTTCTCCATCCCCCCTTCGTTTTCTTTACTCTCCAGACTACCCAAACCTTTACGAACCCCCGTTGTTCTGCGTGAAACGTGTTTGGAATGCAGATCTTAGATCGGATGGGGGGATGAGAAGATCCTTGTTGGAGGGTAGTGACGGAGTGGAAGCTGAGCGCCTGATCGCAGGGGGAGAAGGGAAGGATTTAAGGGGGTCGCTCTGCCCGAGATTGTAGAATGACTGAGGAGGGAAGGTTGATAGGGTGTTAGAGATGGAAAGGTAAGGAAAGCCCATGAAATAGGATTGAAAATGAGGTATGGCGATAGCTAGATTGAATGAGAAATGATCCCATTAGAAAGAGTTCTGCGATTGTGGGGAAATAAGGAAAATAGTTTGTATGGGAAACCGTTTGAAATTGTGAAACGAAAACGGATTAGCGGTGAAAAGAGGCAGGCAAAGAGCTTGAAATAGAGAGGGTAGATTCGGCTCAGGTGAAGGAGTGTTGGAAAAGGCTAGGGGTGATACGATGACAACCGCGGGACGGTAAGGGAGGAGGGAATGCTGCCGGGCGAGTTGTCGGAGAGCGATGGTAGTTTGGATTGACTGTCATGCGGATGACATGTGTGAAGTTAAGTGATAAGGCTGTCCAAAATGACTGTGAAGGTGTTACCCTTCCGAGCTGTAGGGAATGATCTTTGTCATTCGTTGGATATTTTCTAAAACCTCTCTCCGGGTTGTTTATCGCGCCAAAATGACTCGCATCTCTCATACATCTGTACGTGTGTACATTGCATACACACACACATATACGTATATGTGTGTGTGCAAGCCTCTTAAACATAGTTTAAGAACTACTGTGATGCTTGTTAAAAACGTTTTTCCCAAGTCTTAAAACAAATCTGTTTGAGTTTTGAAACTTACGGACCATTCTTGTTCGCCAGAATACATTTGATAAGCTGAACTTAACAGGATCTATCAAAGTATAGTTTTCTGTCTTGAAATTACATCTGCGCATAGAATTATGCTTGACTCTATTCATCAACTTATGCAGCTATGTACGAGTACCAATTGCGTTCATGAATTTAACTAGCTATGTTAAATATTAGTTTAATGACCAAACAATGATCAAAATCTAAAACATTGTCTTTTAAAAATACCGTTTCGTATTCAGAATATGCTAGTATCTTTTAATATATTTTTTGAATTTTTTATATTTTAATATATATTTTGGCTTATTGGGAACATTCTACGTATTTGTAATGTTTATTCAGACTTTGTAATTTCCCTTTAAATCCGAACCTGGAATTCAGATTTAAACGACTTTATAAGCACTATGATTAATCTTAAATCCAGCAGAAATGGTAATCGTGGTTCAAATTAAAACTGGCTCGAGCTGAGAACGTAAAAACAAGGGAATTCCACTATGAAAACACGATTAGGTGTATTTTTTTTACAAATTGTTTTACGATAAATGATTCTTATTTTTTAGAATTATACTATGAGTTAATTTTGGATATATTTTAGATTTACATATTAAGAAGTTATTCTAATGCAAAAAATTGATTTTATCTGAAAGAATAATTCTAATAGGATGAGAATTATTGTTTTCGTATTTATTGAGTTTATTTAAAGACTGTGCAATTAAGATGTGTTACTTCTTTTTTGAAACAATTGAGCTATATAGTGTCATCGTGATAACTGGATAGTTAGAATCAACGCAGCTACGTTAATATGGTTTTAAGCATTACTTGAAAATTCGGATTTCTATTAACATTATATTCCAAATTTATTCTCATAAGATTCACTGCTAACGACCCTGTATAAGACACCCGAAGGTAGGGTTAATTATTGAAATATCAACTGGCATAATACCAAACTCAACGCTCGCCCAAAATAATAGGAATTTCCCCCTGAACATAATGTTGGATTGAAAATATTAAATCTGTTTTTACAATAAACCTATTGGTAAACCTTCATAAGCGTGATGTTAACGGCTTTTTTTAGCTTTTGAGCGCGTATTATTTCATTTAATATTTTATTTCCGATACTGTACTCGGGTCTAACTTAATCTTTTCATTCAAATGACAGAATAATGTGTAGGCTTCCTTATTGAAAAAGTTGCTGTTCGTTTATAGTCTTTTTTGTATCAAATGGCTCATCTCGCTGGCATAGAAAATTATTTCACATACGCTCGTAAACGTAGCCTTAGATGTAGCGCATGCACCCGTGGTAAAAATTATATCTCCATTATTTGAATTACTTATAACAATTTATTCGTATTAAATATCAGGAAAAATATTTTCCATATCGCATGTATGGCGTTGAATCACACCCTGCCGCACACCCTAGCGGTGGATTACAGGGTATCATGTAGA
The DNA here is from genome assembly GCF_022747635.1 of Hetaerina americana. Classification (NCBI taxonomy): domain Eukaryota; kingdom Metazoa; phylum Arthropoda; class Insecta; order Odonata; family Calopterygidae; genus Hetaerina; species Hetaerina americana. Next base: position 4,279,392 of record NW_027286875.1, read on the forward strand.
TGTCAGATAAGTATTTTAGATTGGATTTGAAAAGCGATAACTTACACAAGCTTTAGAGGTGATAAGAAATTGATCCAAAGTTTTGCCTGAAAAACAAATTTGTTTTGTATCTGGACCTTCATTGTGGGGCCATCCCACACCTTCAGAAAAAATATTACGTGGTAGAATCGTGACGTAGAATGTAGGGACGGCGTGATGAGATATCCTGGGGGAGAATTAGGGGGTGGGAGTGTGGAACGAAGCAGGGGTTTCAGGGTTCTGGGGGCAGGGTAGCGGGAGGATATTTGGGATGGGGCGGGCAGCAGGTTTTTGCGACTTCTTGTCCGGGTTCCCATGGAAACTCTCGAAAACTGCGCCAGCAACGCGGCTCGTTTCCTTGGAACGTGGCCCAGAAAGCTTGATGAGGGTGGAATGAAAAGAGGTGGCGGATGAGAAAGAGAAGGAGAGAGTTACGGAAAGAGAATAGGAAGAGGCGAGGGATAAGGGAGGAGGATGAAGGAACGTTAAAGAGGGTTGGGAACGTGGAATGGGGGTTGAAGGTTGGAGGGAGGAACTCAAGGATTAGGACCGTCTTACAGAAAGGATCCCCCTGGGCTCGGCAGGGGAGGGTAGGTGATAGTGCCAAGAGGGGTTGTGGGGGAAGAGGGTCGGTCGGAGGGGGGAGCGGTAAGACGATGGCTGATGAGAGTGGGAGGGAGGAAGAAAGAAGGTTTTGGGAGGAGAAGTACCCTATGGGATGGGGGCATTGGCATGGCGGGAGGAGGTTTGAGATTGAGAGGGTTGGGGAGTGAGGGTCTTAAGCGCCCCCGCGTTTTAGGGAGCTGTGATTGCAAGACACGCAAGTCCGTTAAGTTGGGAAGAAGAAGAGGGAGTGATAGAGAGAGAGAGAGCAAGGACGTGGGAGGTGACGCTGTTGTCTCTCCAGAAGTGTCGAAGGGCAAATTTTAAGACTATCTCGGATGAAACGGTTCTTGTTTATGCTCTTGGATTTCTCCGTCTTGGCATCACCTGAAGTAAATTACACTTTGAACACTTTTGTATTGGCATTCGGGAATTGACTGGAGTTAGGTTATTGGTAACTTTTAGACTTCGAACGATATTGACAGAAGTTTTCTCTTGAAAAAAGTCGTAACTTGGAGTTAAAAAATGCTCAAGTATTTGTAGCTACATTTATCTCAGTACTTCTTTTTTCTCAGGAGGAAAGTATATCCATGATGCAGTCAATTTGTTACGCAACAGAAATTAAGCGCAGTGTTTCACTTCAGATGAACTTGCCGTGGGACTAAGTTGCAGCACAAGCATAAATCAAATTGTGAACTTGTATTCGCGGTGTGATTGAAATATTTTCTGACTGCGAGACGAAATTTATATCTGATGCACCACTTCATACCATACCATTTTAGCATATACATTTACACCATTTTTTGTGGTGAAATCCGATGCTTCAGAAAATACATGTTTTCGCAGCAGTTCATATGGTTGACAGCACTCACATACGGAAGTACCTTTGACCCTAGATTTTAATGTTAGCCTATAAACATAATTAATTTTATGAAAAATAGCCATACATAAAAAGGAATAATTTCCGTTTATTCCATACTTTTTTAACCAAGGAGGAACCATAGCGGCTATTTTGTAGCTCTTGTGTGGTCGTCTTTGTTGTATTTTGGTGCATTAGAGCACCTAGACTGTGGCAACAAAAGTACTACTTCTTTTTACTAAAAATGAGCAATTTAAACGGCGTCTTAGATGAAGAAGGGTGCGGTTGCCTTTATAATAATTATATATATATATATATATATATATATATATATATATATATTTATTTATATCGCCTTTACCGGCGATGTATATATATACACATATACATATATATATATATATATATATATATATATTATATATATTTATTTATTTATGTATTTATATCGCCTTGACCGGCGAGTGATTTTTACACTTTGAAATATCAGCATTTTAATATACGAGTATATTAGTGGATGACTCAGTTAAAAGTTACTGTCGCGGTATCTCACTTAGTTCTTTGATTCTATTATAATCGACGGAAAAAATATTTTATTTTCTCGTGCTATAAAAGAAATTTTAATCGTCAGGGAAAATTGTCAGTCTGAAAATGCACAGGAAAATCAGTGATAAAAATCTATAATGATAAAAAAATGTATAATTGGTAGACATTAGCGGGCGTGAAAAATTTGAAACTTTAGCCAAATTTACATCCCTGTGTCTTTTTGAAAATATTTAATCAAGTTCAACTTCTGTTACTAAATTTGATTTTAGGTTATATCTTGATTTCGACCGTGTATTATGCTCGCATAAATACGTTAAATGACATAGAATTTAAGATTTTTAATTAAATCCTGGCTAGCTTCTTGAATAATGAGTATTGCGAAAGTGTGTAATTTTATCCTTAAATACGAATTGTGCGATCATTGCTTCGCGAAATGTTACAGTTAGAATGAATGTTCTTGGCGAAGTTATAAGGTATGCCATATCTTATTGGAACGGATCTTAATGAGATTGTTACCTCAAATTTAAATGCAACTCAAAACTTCGGTTTCTTATAGGTATAAGGCAAATCATTACAGGAATTCGAATACAAAAGCGAAGAAAAGGATGAGTAAACTGAACGAAATTCTCATGACCCCCGCAATTTCTTGTCATCTGTGATAAGAACCACCAAAGAATAGGTACACTCAAGCTTCAAATCCTTCCAAGTAATACAGCTACTTACTACTTTACTGGTAGAACAATCCAATTATCCATTAAAATCCGTCATGTTTACAAGTTTACTACACATGTCTTTATCACAAGCGATGGAGACCAATGAAAGTCACACTAGCAAATATTAATGTATTATAGTGAAACTCTTGCTTGAGAATGAAAAGTAAGGCATACCCGGAAAAAGGAAGATAAGCAAACATGGTAGAGTAAAAGAACTTATTTAATGTATAGTATATTTCTCCCTCTGCATGGGAAGGTAAACCGATTGAATAGGCATTAACTGAACCCTAAAATGTATAGCATAATAGCAGGGAGGGGCAGAGAGGTTTGTACTGGAGGCCGAGAATCATTTGGCATTAAACCACGGACGAGTAGTAAAGGAATCCGGATTGTTAGTTTCAATACGCACGTATGAGTGAGAATGAAGTATACGGGATATGGTGGATTTATCACGTGTGGGAGAGAGGGTGGATGGATAGTGGAATGGGGAGGAGTTAGGTTTATTGGAGGTTGAAAAACAGAGCTGGAGACCCAGTGGTGCGAGAGGGACGTGGGTTTGATGTGGGGTGGAGGGCGGTTCGCGGGCAGGAAGGGGGTGAGGAATAGTAAGTCCTTAAGAACCATTCCGCGCCGAATTCAAAGTTTCCCTAACAAGGCTCTCGAGACCTGGCCCTCGACTCGCACCACTCAAAAAACCTCCGGAACAGGGCTCCGACCCATCAAACTCCCTCCCTCTCCCTCCAGCCACGCCACAATGAAAATGCCAGAAGGGAGAGAGGGAATGTACTGAGGCAGGATTTGGGGAATTTGAAGAATAAGACGCTTTCTATTCATTCTTGAAATACTTCTTTCATGGTGTATTTTTTCGCAGATAATAATCTCTGATTCATCATCTAGGGGGTCAGTCATATCCCGTTTTTTCTTTTGGCTTAAATGTATTTTTTCGCGTATCTCGAAAGTCATTACAGCATTTAATCAAGCCGTTTCATCGACCCACACGTTTTCATTCTGGCGCCCTCAGTAGGACAATCTTTAAGCATTTTAAATTGAGAACATGTAATGGCTATTCGCGCCAAGTATTAATAATCGTCACCAATACCGCTCTCTTGAACATACTTAAGAAATAGTGACAATTCCAATAAGACTTTTAGATCCACATAATTCACTTCGTGGACTGAAGGAGTAAATAAACATCGCATTTAGTTCCTGAGATTTTTAATTACGGAACGCGTCAAAATACGATGCAACTCAAGAAAAATTTCTAGCTAAAAAAAATCTTTGTATAATTTTCAGTTGATTGGAGTTTACGGTGGCCAAAGGAGGAGGACACTTACTTAAGCATTTGATCCAGTGGAAAATAGTGAAATTCGGCCGTAGGATGTTTGCAGAAGGACAGTTACCTTTATTTTATTTAAACTATTGTCTTTAAAGTTGTATTGTCCACATTGAAGCCAGTGAGTTATCGACAAACACTTAACCATTCAATCTCCTCTATTCTCTTTGAAAAGTACGACGTTATAATCGCAATCTCCTGCTGAAGAAGAACCCACATTTTCTCACGGCCAAAGTCGTTTGTGAAGCCACAAAATTTCTCACGCGTGAAAAGACTCCCCTTCAAATTTCTCGTCATAATTCTTCTCATGAAGAAGCATTTGCCGCCGTTGCCTCTTACTCCAATAGTCTTCCTAATCTTTTCCCTTTAAACCTTAGCCGTCTTCTCTAAATATTTTACCCCATAAACCACGGTGTTTCACCTTTCTCTGCACTTGCTTCCTGCCAAAACTCCATACAATCCCTTTCCACGCCTTGCTCCGTATTATGCTCAAACCACCCACCTTCCACCCTCTCTCCTCTTGAACAGTTTCATACCCTTTTAAGCCACCTGAATCCTTCTTCGCCTTCTCCCGTTCCTTCCTTCGTCTCCGCTCCCCCCCCCTGTGTACGCCCGACCGGAACATACGCTGAAGCCGGAAAGTTTGAGAATTGTCGAGCGGCTAATGGCTGGGAGTTTGGCGGTGTCTGGCCGGGTAGCGCTTTACCCAAAGGAGGAGGTTATATCCTTTAACCCGCGGGAGAGAGAATATGGGATATCTGCGGAGAGTGAACAGTAGGGGATAAGTGGGTTGGAGGGTCGGAAGAAGCATTTAGTATATATAGAGTCTGCATTTGTGTCGGTATAGAAGGTATAAAGGGAAGATGTCAAAGAGAGGGGGGGAGTAAGATGTTACGTGGCGGTGTGCTGAGGTGGCACCCGTCACACACTCCTAAACCTGCTTCCTCTTGCCTCCATCGTCCCTTTTACCTTCTTATGCCCTCGAGGCTCTTCAGCGTCACTACTTGCTCCCACCGTCTCCCCAAGCTATCCGGATCTTCCCTTTCACTTTATTTACCTGCCTTCAATCTGCTCTTCCTTTCCATTTTCCCGCCTCATCAGTCTACTTCTCGTTTCGTAGGCTATGCATGCGGGTCGTAAATAAACTAACTTCTCCCCATAATCTGAGGAAGAACTAAGATTTGTTGGCCTGATTAGAAAGAAATGAATTGATGTCTTTTGTAGTTGGTACTTCAGCTAATAAATGATTCATGATTTCATGAAAAGTATGAAATATTCATGCATTGAAAAGTGTAATCACTATAGATTTATTGTTGAATCTATAATATATCTTCATTCAGAATGTGAATTTCAATGCTGAAACCAAAGAAGAGCAACTCTCCCGGATACTTCTGCAAAGAATATAAAAAATACTAGCATTGAATTACCAGTGAGGAAAAATATTGAGAATCATGCGAAAAGGATGGCAATTAATTCTAAAGTTTATCGGCCAAATTGCCCTTTCATGCATAAAGCACAGGCCGCTTGGGTTGCTTGCTCTAATGGCATGCAAATAATCTGGTGTTATTTATTTATTTCTTCATATTTTTGCTGTCACTTTGTTGAGCTAGATGAAATAAGTTCAATTTTAAGGGAGAGCTAAGAAGAAAATACCAAAGGGAGGGATTTTGGGGGATGAACGAGGTGTGCGAAGGAGTAAATGAAAAGAAACTTGAGGGATAGGATGTTTTGTGGCTATAAGGTGTGGAGAACCCCTAGTCGCTCTGGTGGCACGTAATTGAGCGGGTTGGTGGGCAAGATGGTAGGGCGCAGTTTAGTGAACTCTGAAGAAATTTTGAGGCGGAATAAGAAAAAGGCGAGCATGTTTGGGGATGAGATAATAAGAGGGAAGAGACGCGCGGCTCCGTGGTGATGCAGATGCGTAAATGAGAAATGCATGCGGAGAGAGATATTTTTGGCGGTAGAGTGCCGGCAGTGGGTGTTGACTAATGCGGAAGGTGGGTGAGGTCGAGGAAGGAAAAGATTTTGGATGAAGAAACGCCACCAGTTCTGCGGGAGAAGGCTTCCGCTCCTCTCTTTCCCTCCGGGGATGACGGACGTAATTGGGTGAGGGGGTGGGCAGTCAGGTGGGAAGGTTGGGGGTGGCAGACCGGGAGTATAGAAGTTCAAAGTGCGTAGACAAAGGTGGGATGCATCAAGGATAGCATCGATGGCAAAAGTGAGGAGATATAAACTGCTTGCTAAGCCACCTTAGGATTCCAAATATCGGATTGAAGAAATTATAATTAATGATACCAAATTGTAGATTAAATATCATCTAAGTGCTACATTAGTTATCCCTTCATTTATCTCTTCTATACACTAGGTCTTGAATTGCATAAGCATCTTAAAACGCCTGACTGAGCGCATGAGGGAGAAAATATACACCTAGTTGGGTAAGTAATTGAGAAGGTAAAATGCGTGTAGTAAAATATTTATAGGATCAAAATCCGAGTTTTCATTCCAGTGAATTATTGAAATGGCTTCAGACAGACAAAGAAAGCATGGTCATGAGCAATCTATTAATAATTGAATATGACATTATTCAGTTCATACTCTTTCATTAGTGCAGGTAAATTTAGGTAGTTTTTGCTGGTAGTATATTGAGTTCCTTGTTGACATTACCGGCGTTTACCGAGGATTTACACAGTACTTATGCTCCTCGTTATGAGAACATTTGTATTGAATTAAGGAGTTAAATATAGGCCATAGAATTTCTAAAATGAAAGTTCGGAATAATTTTCTTTAATTTCAGCATTTAATTTCAAGTTCCGCAGCTTATCCGCATTAGTCACTGCCTTTCCAAGTTTCCTTTTCATCCTAACCATACGCCTGTTATTCCATTTATAGTTAATTAATTCCTTCCTTGGTTCCCATTAAGATTTATCTCATCCCAAAAACCCTCATTTACCTCCCTTAAATATTTCTTCCTCCTCCCAGATTTTCCATTCGTCTCCAGCCATCCCGACTCTCTCTCACCTCCAGCATACGATGCGATTTTTCTTTCATATCTCACTGAGGTTCATAAAGAGATCCACCCGCGCAGTTAATTTGCGGATTAAGGTGTGTGGAACTTGGATTGCCTAGAGTTAAAGAGGAAAGGAAAAGGCGCTGTGGTGGATCCTTAAGAAGTGGGTGAAGAGTTTGTTTGTGTAGGAATACCTCCGGCGTGCCAATCAGCGCGGGGTGGGAATGTAAAGGAACTGGAGTGAGTGGTGGGTGGTTGTGCTCGACGGATTTAGTATTAGCGAGTCGCTTCGGCCAGAAGAATAAGATGGGAGTGGGAAATAAAGAGGCATTACAGGAAAATGGAATGATATGAGGACTGCGATGATGTTCCTATTAAAACATTGTGTTAAAATTATCTCAATTTTATCTTTCCCAATTCATGCTGTGTTCGTTTTGAAGGACCGCTTGATAAAATTAAACTAGGTACACGTGCTAAAACCTCGGTTCAATCCAATTAATACCTGAAGATAAATTGTTTCTATTTGCTCCCTCTGATGCACATGAGTCGGATACTGTAGAAATGGAGACAATTAATGTTGTCACTTAACATATCATTTAGGTCGCCCCTTGTGTTGTTCAATATACATTTGACATGCTGCTTGAAGATAACTAACGCCCTCCAATGAAGGCGTTGCCTTGACTGGGACTCGAACCCAGATCCCTCAATTGAGGGATCTGGGTTCGAGTCCCAGTCAAGGCGAATGATTTTTACGCTCTGAAATTGTTGCATTAAAATGCACATTAGCGGATGACTCCGTTAAAAGTTACTGTTGCGGCATCTCCCGCAGTTTCTTTGGAATTTGTCGAAGGCGTTGCCTTTGTTTAATGTTAATGCCGAATACATTTATGTAATCCGTCTTCAGTATTTTAAAACAAGCCAGTCATTCAGACTTAAAAAAGGGAAGAATTATACACTCTTTCAGGACAATATTTGTAGACCTCAAACTAAGGATTCAAGGTGTTAAGCGGAACCTATTTAGCTAATTTTCTCCAGAAACAAGATCATATAAGATGTGGAATTCTTCAGTTCTTCATTATTTCGTGTTTAAATGCTCGTTCTAGGGTATTAAATAGAGGCATATGATTTAGAAAAACATATTATTAGTTACTGTTTAATAAAGTTAGCAATATTCTTTTCTCGGGAATTTAAATAGTTTTTATTAATAGGAATTCACATTCTGGAGATACGATACCTGAGTATTTACAAGTAGGATGAAGATTAACGCAACCTGCTGTTTTACCTATGTTTCATTGAATGTTTATATGCCCTCGTTGGCTATCATAAACAAGATAACGCATAAAACCTCCAACATTACCCTCAATCGACCTTGAAAATTGGGCCTCATTCAGTTGTGCCTTCTCCCTTTCTTTCACCCGATTCATCCGTTCCGGATTATTTCGACGCTTTACAGCTTTCGTAATCCTTTCCCTCTCAATCACTCTCCATCTCATAATCTTACCTTACCTTTTCCTACCTCTCATTTTCAAAGCCCATTTCATCGCTGCCTCCAATTTCGCCACCTTCCATCTATATTTTCAAAAATATACCCAGCACCACTGCTCTTGCTTTAAGATGTCTTACTATCTCGTTTCTAAAAGCTTCCCTTTCCTTACTCTTTCCCCTCGTTATTCCGCCAGGGTGACCTCGCATTGCGTCAATGCCGTCCCTCCCCTTCTTCGCTAACATTTCTCACCACGCTCGCCCTACCGCGCATCTCCCCCATTCCCTCTCATTCACACTTGCCTAGACTTTTGAACTTCTTTAACTTGCCTCCGCCTTAAATCAGACCCAAAAATTGTTTTATTTTAACGTTCCCCGATAGTATTCTTGCGGAGAATGGCCAAATTATATTTTCCTAAGGCAATATTTCCAGAGATATCGGTGAGAATATCGAAGAAGCTTTTTTTGATTGGGATAGAGATAGTTTTTTTAGCTGAAAGAGACTAAAATGCTTGGTCGCTTGAATACCAATTTTTGATTCCACAGTTGATAATGAAGTACTTGGGATATCTTCGTGTTTGCTAGGCAGTCTCACCTTTTTCATAATTTCACCTCAGTTAAAACATAACGCATTGAATATAACTTTCAATAAACTCCCCAGACTACTTTTCTTTTTTAAAAAACTGAAACAAATATTTCAAGCATTATGTGTGTATATATATATATATATATATATATATATATATATATATATATACATATATATGTGTGTATATAATGTATATATATTATATACTTTGATTAAAATAATTTCTCATCTTTGGCCAAAAAATTAATATAAACCAACATCTATGCAATGGGTGGCTAAAAATGAATGGTGTAGATGTGGAAATTAATGACAAATTTATATGTCTTGACTTGCACTTTGCAATTTCCCCAAAAACTCTGGTTGAAAGTTAACGTTAATTTATTCCTGTAACTTGTTTTATCATGATGATTACTTAGTAACCTACCGTTTGGCATTGAGCGAATCAATGTTCAAAATTTCATAATAGAAGAGCTTGAAGCGAAAAGCTAAGCTTAACATGAATGATGTTTTAAGAAGCTGCGTAGTATATTCCGCTCAAAGCTATGCTGAACTTCCATTCCATATCCATATCTCACCTTCATGAAAGACAGCTGTAAGCCTTTGAGGTCTTATTTTTATCATGCGGTGTGCGTCAAATTATTTCCTTAGATACATGTTGCTCTCCTCTATTCCGCTAATGTGTTAGCCGTTTGCTCTCCGACTATCTCGGGCTGAATTCTATTCCTTCTTAGTATTCCTATTTCAATTTGCATGTATCTTCCTTCCATGGCTTCCAATTCCGTCATTCAGGCGGCGGCCCATAGCAGACGCCCCCCCCCCCCCGCCCCAATCCTCTCGACCTATTATCCCCTCGCCTTGTAAATCCACGGATATTTCCTTCCGTTTTCTGCTCCTCTTGCTCCCTTTGCAGCTTCCACAGCTACCATTCCGTCTTTATATCTTCTCCTTCCCAGGAGTGCTTTCCACTCCACCGGCGTTTCATTTTCCCTCTCAAACTCCCCTTTAAATTTGATTACCTCCTTCCCCTTCCTATTTCCCAACTTCCTTCTTCACGCGACTCCCCGTGCTCGCTTTGCTCCAATTTATACATTTTTCAAGATTCATTTTATGCTTCGCAGCCAGAAACATTTCCTCGATTTAAAAAACCCCATTCCACCTTCTTCACTTCCTCACTCTCCTCTCAGACGTCACCAAGCTTCTTAATATTTTACTCCCCTCACTCACCCTACATTAACCCCCTAGTGCAATACGCACGTTTAATGAAAGATACTCATTCATTCTTTTAATGCAATTTTAATGAATGTTATACACTCTTTAATATATATCAACAGATAAAATTTTGAATCATGATAGAATTGAATGAAATCAAGATCAACACCTAATCCTTTCCAATTATTATCTGTAAATGGTACGCTAAAAACAGTTTTACATCATATTACTAACTTTTAATTGTTACATTGTGGGCTCTAAAAGCCGAAATTTTATGCTCAATATGACTCAGAAAATAGGTATATGGCTGGGGAACTTTTAATAATTTGCTTTTTATTAACTTTGTGAGATTATACAATGAAATCCTCTTAAAGTATGACTTGCATATAAAATTGAATAGTTCATTCTCGGGCCCCTCAATGTTAAAAAAATAATGCTATACTCTAATGCAAATAAAATCTACATTTTAAATCCATTTAGCTTCCATGGAGAGTGTTTGGAGATTTTATGGATTAAATTATTCCATAGGAGTTTAATTTTAATGATTTGAAAAATTAGTGTGCAGGAAAAATTGCTGGTCAATTTGACTGTACACCTGTAGACTCAGCGCTTAGTTATTAATTTTATTTTGTGCTTGTGTGAAATCAAACAAGGCTCACGTACTCCGTTAAATTGAATCTTAAATGGTTTGCGGAGGGAAAGCTAAGTAACTGACCAAAATGAATGTGTGAACTTAAACATTAAGTTTTACGAATGAGCATACTAGTTTGGTGCTTGGTCACAGCAAGGGTACGCCTCTGTAGTGAGGCCTGCAAACGGCTGGTTGTCAATTCTTAAATATTTTATAGAACTATTGAAAGTTATTATTATTATTAAAATACACATGTGCTAATAGACATTGTCAGGTGGCACACAAGTCCCAAATAATCGCAAAAGATAATAGATAAAATCAGACTTCAAAACACAAATGTCTGTAACAAAACAAGCGAATCCCCATCCCATTTACAATAATTAATCAGCAAGAAAAAAAGATTAATTAAAATAATTAGGCTATTACATATAATACAATACACCACACATCAATCAAATTATTACATATATACCTTACATCTATTCTTAAAAGTATACACTCTGTTAGGAAAGGGCTCGAATATTTTTGCAGGTAAGGTGTTCCAATCAATAATTGTTCTATTTGAGGTGGCAAAAAATTTTAAGTCAAATCTTTTTCAATTCCGTTCTTTCTGTGGGCGATGCACTCTTTCTTTCTCTTATCCTGGTGTTGTTTTCAGAGAATTATTGTGTATATTCTATTAAAACGAATGCATATCTGTAAACTGTTAATGGAATTTTAAATAGTTAGAGTAAAATATCTCGAACGCATAATATTTTGTACATTTTAAAATATAGAGTGCTGGAAAAAAATATAGTTTCCTTTCCTATTTTTCCTGTTTTTAACCGTAAGATATTATGAGGAAAAATATTAGCCAACTCAATTTTATCGTTTCAGTATTATTACTATGTGTTCCTATATTTAAGGGCTGCATAAGGCGTCTTCCAAGCGGAGGAGGATCCATTAGAAAATGGACATGTTGAGAGAGGTTGGAGGATGACTCAGTGTATAAGTAGGTGAAAGGAAAGTGAAAAGCGCAAACAGGAGGCAAATCTGAACGAAAAAGTGAGCCGTCTCATTCCTAATGAAAAAAATCAAAACATAAATTGCTTAACACCCTCCCATATGGGGCCTTCCTTACCATCCCCCTTATTATCTCACCCATCCGTAGTTGGTGGTGAAACTCGGGACTAGAGGAAAGGAAAAGTGTTGAGCCAATATCGCTCTTATTTACACCACCTATAATGTACTCTCTCATGGGAATCCCCATGCTTGCGGATGAGGTGGAGTTTTGTCGCTGTCGGTATGTTTTTATAATTTTATTGATCATATAGAGATTGATTAAAGAGTCAACGTAAAGGAAATGGTAAATAGTAAACTAATTTGTCAAATATGCTTCCCGTATGCTATATAACATTTTCACAATACCGGTGTGGTTCTATTGAAATATTAATGTATGAATTCATCGAATCTTAATCATAAGAATCTAATCAGGCAATTAACTTGGAATTCGAATCGATCGAATTCCGCTGTTTGACTGTTACTGATGTAGGTCTAATGGAAAAAAGTGTGAGTTTTTATTTATTCATATGCAATAAGGAAAAAGTGTGCTGGATATTCAATTGGAAATTTAACTGATTAATTAGAATTCGGGATTCGGCGGTAATACTAGGTGATATTCTTAAGTTAGAGTAATGAAACAAGAATTCAAATGCATCCGATCATTTGGTTTAAAATTTAAAACTACCTGATTTCATCTTAACCGATTTTTTAAAATTATTAAATTAGTTGCTAAATTAAAGTTCAATGCACTATATTCACACTTTTCTCTTCAACCGCGAATGGAAGTAGGTACACTAATTAAAGTTAGACCCAGAAACATAGATGGAAGAAGTAAATCGGTTGGTGACCTAACATTCCCCGCCACACACCCTTGCGGCGGCTTGCGGAGTATTATGTAGATTTAGATGTAATGAATGTATCAAGTCCGACACCTCTTGAAATGGCCAAATGAGAGCGAGGTAGACGAGTGCGACTGTCTGCCAGAATGTGTAGTGAACGTGTCAGAGTGGTATAGGACATAAAGAAACACCAAGCGGCCGTGGGCGACAACATCTGCGAGAGAGAGTAATCAAGAACATAAAAGATTACGAAAATTAAGGATTCCCGAAGGCCTTTGAAAAGACTGTAATGATTGCAAAATCAAAGAAAATTATCAAAATCGAAGGATGGAAGGATGAAAGGAACACCGAAGTCCAGAAGAACATTGGAAAGGAGGAGACGATAGCCTTAGAGAGGATACTGTTTGAAAAAAATTTACACGCAAACATTTGTATGAAGTATTCAAAATCTTACCAGAAATTATACCATATGCTAAGGAGAAGCAATAAGAATAAGGAAGAGAATTATGAATGTAATGATTTAGAGAAAATGTGGAAGAAATTAACACGTATGTACTTTGTCTCGCAGATTGAAACAGTAATAGAAGACCGAAAGCCCTGAATTCATTATTAAACGGGATTGAAAAAATACCTTAGAGATATGATGTGAAAGTTAGTATGGAAAAACTACAATACTAGAATGCAGAGGAAAGGTAGCTCAGGTAGATGTTACGCTGAGAGAACAATTGGAGAGAAATGGAATGGATTTCGAAGCGTAAATTATTTTGAGCAAATTACCGCCTGAGGTATGTTCGATGTTTTTTCTAAGACGGTCCTTACTTAGTCACGTACAATCTAAATGAGCAACCGAAGGTAATTTATTTCTAATTTATGCTGAAAAATCCATCAGAAGACTTAATAGACAATTTTTAAGCATTATGGCCCGAATAATTTGATCAAATTCCTTGACATTGGTACATTAAAGCTGTTCCGAGACGATTTCTTTTTTTTTCGTGTAATTCATTCCATTTTTATTAAATTTATGGTGTAAAGGATATGGAAAATATTTTTTTCTGTCAACATATTCAATTCCTTGTTTCCCATCCATTAAAGTGATCATGAAATAATTATTATGCAATTAGTGTTTTTGGACAACCTTCTAATTTTAAACCTTGGAATGAAATCACGTGATGCATCGATTCCATTTGATTTTGAGAAGATTTGTTCAGAAATAAAACATTTCACTTATCTAATTTGGCTATTTCCTAGCCACACGTTCGACCCGTCCATTCAAATTAATCTTTTGAAATTGTTTGGCAAATTGATATTGAATTGAAGTCATTAAATTCATCCATTCGGCCACATAAAAGAGCGATTACCCGGAAAATCTGATTTTATCGACGATCAATTTTTTATCTGCACACCCAGAGGACTTGCTCAACATTTCTGCCGGTCATGAGAAGCGCAACGTCATAACGTGGTATTAAAACACACAGGGAAGGAGACGCTAGCCATTTTGAGGGTTTTTTGGAAACTAAGACTTTCGTGGTGTCAGTAGTTTACTTCCTCTGCTTCAGTAAGAAACCCTCCCTCCGCTTTCTCTCTCTCTCTGCCCGCTCCACTCTCTTCATAATACCCGCAATCCAAGGCCTTGCTCCCTTCTATCCTGTTGAAACGGTCAACGGCTTAAACCACCCAATCACCCTGCACTTCAGAGCCAACCGTCCTCGCGACAGCCTTCCTCATCTCCTCCCGTAGAGTTTCCCAAAAAAAACCACTTCCCTCTTCGCGGAGGGGCGCCCTGCCGCATCCCACTCCAAATCGCCCCACTGTTGCCGGTCCTCCACCCTGCCCACATTCAATCTCCTCACCCTCGTTCCCCTCCACCTACTCCTCCTCTCAACCTCCCAGTGCCCAGCATCCCATCTTCCCTCTTTCCTCGCCTCCACCCAGCCAAAACCCTTCTTCTACGCCGTCTCTCATCCCCCTACCCGCCTCCACTCCCCCTTCACGTGACGTGTAATCCCGCTCTGTTACCCCCGTTTCATTCAGCTCCATCGTCTCCGGCCATCTAAAAGCCTTCCATTTTTTTTCTTCCACTCTCCTTCTTGCCGCTCTTTCCAGTCGTTCGCTAACGTCCTCTCGGAGAATTCTCAGCCTTAGCTGGTCATCATTTCCTCTTTCCTTCACAGTCCCGTTCTCTTTCACCCCACCTCCCTCCCTCCCGCGCAATTCACCCTTGCACCTCCAAACTCCGTTTCGCTTGCTTTTGACAATTTTTTCCTACCGCACACTTCCTTCGTTCGTCCTATTTTTTTCGTTATATTCCTTCGCTCGATCTTCTCTGTCTCTGCTCCACCTTCTTTTCTCAATTCTCCTATCCGTTTGTCGTTTTCACATTTTCCTTCTCCCCGCCGGCGCCCTCTCGTACTCACACTGCCTTGGGTCCATTCCACTACCTCAGGTCTATAGAATCCAACCAATTCCTCTGCGCCCCTCTCTTCCTTAGGATTAGGTACCATCCACGATGACCCTAAATCCGTCTTGGGTGGAAACCTTGGGAGGCCGGGTCTCTGCTTAATGGGTGTATAATGAAATGGTAAAAAGGAGATTACGTTTATATAAAACTAAAACAATTTTGAGGTCAAAATTTGATGCTCTTTAATATTTATTGCTTAAAGGATATCATCAGGGAGCAATTATTCAAGATAAGATATTTAAATTCAAGTTTGTATATTTCATGCATTTTATTTTTCATTTATTACACGTTAACCGTTTGAAAACTGCCGCTTTAATCATGAATGTTTTTTTTATCATTGTAATAGGAATTTCATGAACATTTATTCACCCATATAGTGAATTGCCATTTCATAGATATGAATTAGTTGCATAAAAACAGTAATCAACCCGAAGGTCGGTTTGGTAGATGATAGAGTCACCCAATACTAAGCCCGACGGCGTGTGAAATTCACACATCAGGATAGCGGGTGCCTTTCTCTGTGCCGGTTATGGTTTCCCACGAAGACATGGTACCCGAAAAATCACATAGCTTGGGTACAGCTGCAGGTGCCCAGAGTGCCTTGCCCGGGACTCGAACCCGGGACCCTCTGGACAGTAGTACAACGCTCTATCCCTGGGCTACTGCGACCCACATTAGTTGCATATCCTAATGAAAATATGAAGGTACTTTGTCTGGGTATGTTTGTATAATTTCTTACATAGACGATGCAAAGTTATCATTGGAGGTATAGATAAACGAAAAAGGAAAAGCGTATTATGAGTAATATACGAACTGTATTAATTGTATTGTTCACCATTATTTTTACGTACTTTGCGGATTGCATAATTATTTTTACTTCAATATATTAATTTTTCCTATTGCACATATTCACCAATGTTTCAACTTTTTCTCAGTGTCTGTTTGTTGGTTCGAAAATATTTTGGCAGTGGTTGGATATTTTTGATGTTTTCGTTCAACAAATGGAATATGAAGTCTTAAAACTTTATGCATAATACTATTATATGAAATTGCCTTGTCATTCAGGTCTCAAAATGTTTAGTATTGTTTATTTTGGAAGATGAATCTGCTTGTAGACTTCTTTAAAAATTTTAACGCTCTTTATCTCTTCGATAAAAAATGCTATATTCTACAAAAACGGTACGATTTCTGTAAATTGATTTCCATTAATGTTCTTTGATAAGAGAAAATATTAGTTAAGAGATTTATTTTAAATATTTATCTACGAAACACCAAGAAAAATACTCGTTCATTAATGATCTTTAATATAAATTTAGTCGTCAGAGTTTGCCTTCCGAAATGATAATACAGCTACGATTATAAGGCGGCAAAGACAAACTAGCCTCCTGTGTAAATATTTTATTATACCTTTGTTAATTCCGTGCTTTGGTAATCCTCTTAATTATACTAATGGGTTCCTTGTTTGACGGGCAAAATCTTCTGATTGTTTACCCACCGACTTACTTTTCAATCCTCCCTTTTCCCTTAGTGCGGGTATCGTCATCCGGGTTCCCAGTCCCATCAACCCCCCTCGCTAGTTCCCTCAACCCCTCTACCCCACCTATCCCACCCCTTTTGTATCTTGCCCCAATTCAATTTTCTGCTTTGCTTCACCCGACCTCTCAATGCCTCAGTACAAGGAATCCAGTCACCCCGATGAAGATGGGACCAAGCGGAGGAGAACCTTTCCTACTCCTCCCTCCTCTGCTCAATGACTCCACCATCCCTTCCCTTAATTCCTCCTCCCCATACCTTCTTGTCTAACATCCAGATCCATGTGGATTTACCTCTCTGCCTCTCTCCATTTTCCTTATCTATATTTTACTAGCCTTTTCTTATGGCTGCCTACTTCCCGTTTCTTAATTCCTCCCCGTAAAAAGAGGTGTTTCTATCTGCTAGGTTTTCCGCCGAATCTTCGGCATTCACTGATTCCGGAGCGCGAAAACGATCGGAGAGAATTTTCGAAAATTTTAAATGTAGTCGTTAAATTACTCGATTTATTTTCAATCCTTTTAAATGAAAATAAAAAATACATTTTTCTAAGTTTACTTTTGATGCTAAGGCAAACTTGCTCATCGTTGGATGACAATGAGAAAATTCATTTAGCATTCACAAAGTATAAGTTTCGTGGACCATAGGTCGAATATATCTTTTACAAAATTTTACACATGGTGGACCTACCCAAGATACGTTTGACCCAATATTCCAGGGAACTATTTAAATGAAAGTATTTTTCTTGTCACCATTTTTACAGAACACCAAACGTCTCGCGTAATACATAAGAATTAATTTATTGCAATGCATATTCTTGTATAGTTATCGCTATCGCTAAGCTAGAGTCATGTTATCTACCTTAATAGAAAGTATGGGGCTTGTGTAGAATTCGGATATATGGAGTAGTAGAAATTTATCTTAGTATTTTTGAAATGTTCACAGCTATATTTCTTATCCGAATGTTGCTGCAGCTTTCGCATCTGGCGTCAGCCCAAGTCAATCTACCTGAACCCAAATACAGTCATACTCTATACATATCCAGACGCTCCTTCTGCGTTCCTCCTACCATCTTTCTCTCTCTCTCTCTTATTTCCCTCACCATCCTCTCTCTCTCACCTTTCTTCCCTTCAAATCCCATTCCAAAAATCCTATCCGTTCCACTCCAAGGGGGTATGAGGGGAGACCTCGCGATGGTGAATTTTGTGTGGGAGGCGGGAAGGAATTTTCGGGGGTATGGGGAAGGAGAAGGGAGGATAGGATTTCTTTCTCCCTTCTAGTTCAACACATTCCGATTTTCCCTCTCCTTAAACTTCCTCCGCTCAGTTCCCCTGAACCCTCCTTCCGCATCGTTCTTACTCCTGCATATCCCCCTTCTCCCCTCAATTTGGGACCACCGGCTCCTCCTCCCACAACCCCTGCTGCACACCTCCCGCTGATCCACTTTCCCGCTCTACCCGTCGTCCTCCCTCGCTGCCCCCACTCGCTCGCACACACACGGGTCCGCGTTGGGGATTGAGACCCGTTGTTCCATTTTTTTTCATCCCTCTCTCCTCTTCCTTCCCATCTCCAAAGTTCTTTCACCGACCTCTTCTTCCCCTTTTCCCCTTACGAAGACCTCCGCCTTCACCGCATCGTGGCCTCACAGGTGGCTGGACTTGTTGAGGGAAAAATCAAATCCCTTCTTGTGGGTGAAGGGGTTTGCGAGGGTTGAAGGGAGTAGTGGTTGAAAGTTGGAATTATTGGAAAATAACTTATAAGGTTGGTGTATGTCGTAGATTTAGGTCTGAGAGTGTCGGAGACCATAGGGAGTAACGTGGCCTTGGAGACGGGAAGAGTGAAGATCATTTCGTTGGCTTGGAATTAGGATCATTGTAAGGATGTTTAGTGACGAGTGCTATTTGATTTTTCAGCTGTACATAGGAATTTATTCATTTTGGCACAAGTCAAAAGTTCGAGAGAGCGAGCGATGGAAGTGGTTTAGAAAGGGATAAGTTATTCTATACTCTGTCAGTGAGTGTCTTACTTGATCACAGGGATCTGTGGGGATCAAATAACATTTCATCACAGATAATCTTGAGTATGGTTTATTTAAAATGGCACATGATGAATTTTCTCCCGGGAGGAATAAAAGTACATTGTACTATTCTAAGAAACCGTTTGGTTTCTTTGGAATTGTGTCGTCATAATCAGTTTGCGTGAAGATTGATTGATTTAATTCTTTCAAATTGTCTCTTGGTAGTATTGATGGCATGGCGAATTTCCATAGCTTGGATGATTTGAACTGTTATCTCATTAATGGAATCTATTATGACGGCGGGGCCTCGCGTCATGAGCAGGAAATCAATAGCTAGATAATAAATTTAATCTTCATGTTTGTATTTAATGTTTTTTCATACGTATAGCACATTCTGTTGCATTTATTTAAACTTCCAATGTGGAGTGTTCTGGATGAATTATTCCTGCTCTCATCAATTTCTGTTTTCTTTCCCTCCATATTTGAGTTCCATACTCCCTATTCGAAGCTCTCTTCCCTAGTTTCAATGTATTGTTCCGTTCCTTGCGTACTCAGCCACGAATCCTTCCTACTTAATTGACTTTTCAGTAGAGCATCGGCATGCGTCTTTTTATTTCTTCCTACCAGCCTCTCCGAGGATAGTGTTTTCACTCGAATTTAAACCCTCAAGCCTCTTTAGCCAGTTAGTTCATTCTCATTTCCCAGTAGAGTATCTCTTCTCTCATTGCAAGGTCATTATTACATTTAACACAATTAGGCTCTTAGGTATTCCCTATTACCCGTTCGTTTAACGATGAAAATATATTGCAATTATATATTCAAACTGATTAATATGGTAATGTGCTACCCATGTGACCTAAATAGAAAATCTTATATTGACCTAAATTGTAATTGAACGTCCTCCGTTGAGTGTGGAGTGAATATGTAACTATTACATATTATTAAGTCTTCATGAAGGATGAAAAAGAGATGGCAAACTGGAGACCTTCTCAATGATGACTAGTAACACTTCGAATAGATTTTCTCACAAAGGGGATGTGATGAACTATAGTAATATACTGAAAAATCATTAGGTTACCTCAAAAGTATGTCGAGGGAGATATATTCACATTTCTTTCATCCATATCTTATTATTGCATATAATTCAAATAAATTTGAACTTTCGAAGTGGAATGTGAACAAATCTGTAAGACAGCACAGTGGTAGAATTGTGTATTAACAGGTTCCGTAAAAAATCCATTTTCTCTTCATCCGGTGTTCTTATAATCATTATGAGAAAAGGTTTTGAATTAATATACTTAATATTCTGTTCCGTAATGTTCATGCTGTAATCCTCAACGTAATAATCATCATCATGTAATCTTCAATATTCTGTTCTGTAATATTCATGTTGCATGCTTGATGTGGAGTCACTGCCTGCCACATTTCTTAGTGTTGGCTTGCAGGGTACCATTTACATATGGATATAGTTGATATATAGTCATTCTCTTTACCAACTGTGTTAAACTAACCTAATCTAGTTATAAGTCTACCTTTTATTAAATTAATCGAAACTGAAAATGAGAATTTGCCTAAAAATACATTTTCCACCAATGGTTTTTGTATAAGTATCATATATGAAAGAAAAATTCATTGAAAATTTGAAATAATCTTCACCGATTGCTCTAGAATAGGTTTTAATTTCGGATTTCATTTCAAAAGCAAGATGAGGCACCAGGTACCCACCCAGGTAGAAATTCCTAGGTCCATATATTTCCCCTATCACCAATCGTTAAAAGTCATAATGATTTTTTCAAAATTTTCTCGAATACTCTGTACAGCAGTGTCGTCTATTGCCTCAGGTCTGACTAAATGATTGGGTAAAATGTGTAATGGGGGTTATCGCAAGATTGCCTGATTACGTTAAGGAATCGGAATGATTATATCCGAGGGCTGCTCGTATTATGTTCGAGGGCGTCCGTCGACACGGAAATCGACTTTTAAGTTCATATAAGAGTCACATTTTCTGCGTATATTTTTTTGGAATATGTTATGGTTTCAATTTGGGAGCTTAGCATTTGGAACATTTAGTGGCAAAAAATATGCCTGTTCTTATAACTGTTCAAAATATCCTTATATAATTAATTTTGCATAGGGTGAAAAATCTGTGTGAGTCTAGGAAATGTATTTAATGGGATAGCAACGCCAATTTCAATGGATTTAAGGACTTTTTATAAGCTGAGGAATGTGAAAAGAGCAAGAGAATATTTTGACATTTTTATTCGCAGCAAGCTGTGGTTAGGCGTTAATATGTATTTTCTTTTCTTGTGTTTTCCTACCTGCAGCATATGTAGGTGTGTGTTAACTTATTTAATTCACACGGGGTTAATACAAACTATTGAACATACATATATTTTCCATTCACATTTTAATTAATGTTTTTGAGAAAAAATATACAGGGATAATTTTTATAATTTTAAAATATAGTAATTGAAAAACTTTATAAAAGCATCTACGCCTTAGCAAAAAAAAAACAAGTTCTGTAACTTTAGGGTAACCTAACTTTAGGGTAACTGTAACTCGTAGATAACCCAATTATATCAAACCAGGTTTTTGATTTTCGACTTAAAAAGCATTTAAATTTCTTTTGTTTTGTGCATTCTGTTTTAGGGAATGAAATCACTCTATAGCATTTATGGAATTTTTTAATTTATGGTTCTGATATTAAATTTTGCTTGTTGTAGGTATCGCCTTTAATTATTACCCATTTAAGCTTGTACCCTGTTACAACTTAGTGCATATATCTCCCTTATATAATCCTGTTATTCTTTTTAATACCTTGACTCGTATGCGTAGATAAATATTTCGCACTTACAATTATATACTGCAATAAATTAACCTGGAATTTACATCATATTCATTATGCGAATCACTTTAAATACGTCCTGCTTCTGCGATTTCTCACCAAGGCTTTTCTTATCTTATTATTTTCTTCACATCTCTTCCACTCCCTTCCAGGTCGTTATTGTTTTGATAAAATTACCAAATAATTCATCTACATCTACACAATACCTCGCAAGCCGCCGCAAGAGTGTGCGGCGGGTTGTGTTATGTCACCAGCCATGCAGGCACAATCCCACTCATGTCACCTCTACACAAATATTGGTTCGATCATGTACTCCAAAAAAGTAAACCACAGAAAAAAGGTTCTTATATACAACAATATTAAATAAAAGGATACGTATATACAAATCGTGCTGTATTACTTCTAAAAATATGGGTATAATGGTTAAAAAAGTAACATGTAGGAAAGAATATACAAGAAATCGACAAAATATGTACACTACCAATTCTAATTATCTCCTACGCGATTGCTCTCATATGTATTATGATTTGTAGTTGTACGAGGAAAACACGACATTTTAAGTCTATCCGCTCTACCATCTATCTCCCTCCTTTTACGCTGGTGATATAATATTCTATAGTAAGTCGGGGCGTGTAATATGTCTTTAACAGCCAAAGTAAGTAGTTAAATAATAATAATAGTAAGTAGTTAGTCAGTAGTAGTTAGTGTAAGTTACCTTCCTCAACTTTGCGCAGTAAATTCAACCTGTATTTAAACCTATGGTCAACTAGTGGCTCCCATCCTAATTCTTTCAATAGTGTCGTGACACTTCTACCTTGTTCATATCAACATTTCACAAAACTAGCTGCTCTACGTTGCACTCGATCTAAGAAATCGATAACATTAAGCCTACCTCATGAATATCCTATACACCAGCGGCATAGTCAAGGGTGGGGCCTAACTAATATGAAATAACAAAGCTTCTTTACCCTCTCATTACAAATGCCAAGTATCCTTTTCATGAATCCTAACTTTTTATTTTCTATTCCGCAAATTTCACGAATACGTTTTGCCCAAGACACGTCCTTAGTTGTCGTTCCTCCCAAGTATTTTTCCCATTTTACGTCTGTTATGTTGGTTTCCTGTACAATGTGTTTCTGGGTGGAAGTTCCTCCAAAAGTTTACCCAAACACATTTATTCAAATTTATTTATAGCTCCCATGCCTCACACCACTTTTGGATCGCATTTAGGTCATTGGTTAATGATACTCTATTTTCACGGCTGAATATTTCCCTATGTATTACTGCATCATCAGCAAATGGACGAAGTTTACTGAAGACCTAAGACTCGAATAATTGCACATACTTATTCCCCATAGCACTTCCGCTTTCCTCATTTCTTCTTTCCTCTTCCCCCACCAATCATGTCGCGGCCGCCAACCACGCGACAATATTTCCTCACAGACCTCTCAATCGTTTACCTTAATTGAACCTTCTCCACTATTGAATATCTTGCTTTCTTCCTCCTCTCCCTTCATTCCTCCTTTCTTTCACTCCCACTCATCTCTCCCTTGTCTTACAACCCCTCCAAACCTCTATACGTCCCGTACCTCTCTCCAATGAAGCCTAACTTCTCCTCACGCTTGTCCTCCCCCTCCCCGCGCAGGCTTCTTCCACTCTCCATTTTTTTGCTCTCCAACCTAATCCATCTCTCCCTCTATCGGCTACAGTCCTCTATCTCCGCGAATGCTTCATTTCTTTCTGTGCCCCCTTTTTCGTTCCCCTTCCCTGCTGCCTCTCCGACTCTGGCTCCTCGTTTTATAAGTCTGATTTATCGCGGCTCCGTGCCTTTAATTTATTAGAAACATTTCTGTGTACCTCCTAATATATGGCCTCGGGATCGGAATGGAGTAAATATCTCCCTGCGATATCGTCTGGAAAAAAACTCACGGAGAACTGTATGTGCGTACAATTTTATTTCACATACATCTATCTCAAGGTAAGAAATTAAAATCGAATGCACGAACGTCTACCCTATTCTCAGGCTAAGAAAGTAGTCCCTGGAAGTAGACTATTTTCATTAATTTTTATTTCTTTTAAGACGGGTGCAAAGGAGAGTTTCATCTCAGTACAGTGTCTTATTCGTAATTGCCATGTACCTAATTAGTAGTCCCAAAAAAAGATAAGACGAGTAAAAAATATTTTACCATATTCTTAACACTTTGCTCCTATTTCACTAATTATACTTCATAGTAGAGGCTACTTTAGGTGATCCGTAATTAATTATTTAATTTGTTCTAAAATTATGTTTCATTAAAATATATAAATTGGATTGAAATATAATTTGTGTAGATGTCGGATGATTAATGAATAATCTGTCTTGAGAAGAAATAACATAGTTTACCAGTACTCATATCTATAAGCTCCGATTTAAGTCTATATTTTCAGTATAATTCATGTGCCAACTATTTTTTAGTCTTCAGTAAATTTCCCATCGATTGGTGTGACAAATCATATGCCAATCGACACTTTTTGTTTATATCAGGCCAGTGACTAAGCGTGGTCTTTAAAAATCTCTCTTTTTTGCTGTCTTTGCTCGTAAAATGTTCTTCGTTACGCTTAACTGGTGCTTCCGCAATGCATCCTTGTGATTCGCATTCAAACGAATAGCTCTCATATACCGTTTTCCAAGTTATCTTTCTTCATTGTCTATTTCCAGTTTTTACT
This sequence comes from Hetaerina americana, assembly GCF_022747635.1. NCBI lineage: Eukaryota > Metazoa > Arthropoda > Insecta > Odonata > Calopterygidae > Hetaerina > Hetaerina americana. The sequence continues at coordinate 4,303,818 of NW_027286875.1, forward strand.
ATATGAAATATAAGATTTTTGTGCCTAGCGAAGAGAATTGTCGCACTGAGATAAGTTAGAATGATACTTAAATGAAAATAATCCAAGGTAATGAGTATAATACGAATTGCCATAGTGCATTAAATCTTTCATAATACTTGGAAATATTTCCTGCCAATCGTGATGATTTCTAATGCGATAGCTTACTTGTGCATAAACTATCTTGAGAAAGTACGAACATATTTGATACCGTGGAATGCTTTAATTTTGAAATAAAACGCTGAAAACACACGTATTTGTTGCGGTTCATTTTGATCATCAAAATTATCCATGGTTGAAAATAAACAAATCTGTATTGAGTAAATTGATAACCGAAACAAAACAAACCGAATGCGAATCTTCTTTTCTTAATGCTAACTTATAGAATACTAAGAAATTGGCTGAGTATAATACACCTTGAAAATCCCACTAAATAAGTTAAACGAAATAACGATAACGGAAACATTGTTCGCTTTTTTCCTTTAATTAATTCGGTCGATTTATTAATGCACTATTAATTATAAGAAATGAGTAATGTCAACAATAACATTTAACTATTTGTTTATTTTAACAATCTGTTTTTTTTATTTTGCTGGGAATCAGCAACAGAAAACTTATAGTGACCATTCACATTCGCATACTTAAATGAAAAATCGCTCTCTGTAAAGGGAATATTTTTTTTCTATTGAACAGCACCATCAATTTCACTTATCTTTTATAATCCGTTACTTATTTTCTTTTAGATGGAAATTATTTTCAAATAACAGTATTTGAGAATCTCGGTAAACATTTTAATACTGCTAGTATCGACTTTTCCATCACTTGTCAACCCCGCCTGCGATCCTTTTTGAGGGATTTTTCTGCCCTTTCCGTCTCCATCATCTTTGGCATCAAAATTTTCCTCCCTCGCGCCCTTTCCATATATCCTCCCTGCCCTCCCCTTGAAAATAGTATTGCTTCCACCTCCGCCCGCCCGCTTCTACTCATCCAGGTTCCCGGAGGACCTCTGCCGTCTCTGCTGCATCTTTCTCCGCCTAACCTCGTTAGGCCCCTTTGGTATTGACAGCCCTTAAGTAAACCACTCCCTTAAACTCCCAGGGTGCCTCGCGACAGCCATCTGTCGACTCCCCACTCCTCCCACTTTGTGCTCGGAAAATATAGGTTTTTATAAAAGACAGGTTGGGAAGATGGTGGCTGGGGCGAGAGGGAAATGGAGGAGGAATATCGAGTGGAAAACAGGCTTCCTTGCATGGGCGGGAATGGAACAAGGCTTTTGTGCTTGTATACCTATTAAATTTCCAGGTATTTAGTAATCGCGTTATTGGATGAGGGCATGATGGAAAAAGATGCCTGTTGGAAAATAAATTACTTAAGAAATTATTCTCTTGGCGTGCTGAGAAAATGTAAGCCTTTAATACGGAAAGTTTGCATTTTCGTCGCATAAGTTTGACGCTCTTTATTATTTGTCTTCCAAAATTCGGTGACGGGTTTTGCTGAACTGAGAGTTCCCTTGGCAATCCGAGTGCATTGAGATGCTAAGTAAACAACGACAAAACGAGTTCATTTTGTGAAAAAGGAACGCCATGGGATGGAATGCATTTTTTCCATTTTGGAAGAGGTTGTTCTTTTTCCCATCACGGTTCGTTTATTGTTCTGAAATTCTCATTCGCGCCTGAAGTAGAGATCGAGATTTTGAAGTTATAATTAAAGTTTGTTCTGTGTCATGCTCCTATTCTTTCATTAAACAAATGACTTAGAAATTTTATACGTAGAGTGTACGAGGGACGAGGGCCTTTCTGATGTAGAAGGAAATAAGGGAAGTTTCATTTCATTGCGCTCTTATAAGCCAGGTTAATCTTTAAAAATTACAGCCCTTATGGCAGTCACAGGATGTATGGAAAATTGCATCGAGGTCCTTATTCGCGATATTTACCTACGTATTCTGTTTTGGTTTCTATATTTATGAAGAGCTTTTCTTTGTCCTATTTGAAATACGTTGTTGACTTGCTTGATGTTTTTCCGCATTACTGTTGATTGTTACACATGTAGCTACTGCAGAAATATTATTTCCTACATACTGTAATTGTAATTTTTATTTTTGAAATTATTTATTGATATCAATTCGGGGTGACTGCATACCCTTTGTTATAAATAAGGAACCCAAGAAACATATTGTCTATGAAATCCCCAGCCCGAAAGAAAATGATATAATTGTCTACAACTATTTAAATAAGATTGGCAATGGGATGTTGAAGACTGTGATAGGGGGGAGAATATTAGGAAAACGTGGAAGAGGTTTAAATAGGACAAGGATATAGGACGGAATAAAGGGAGGAAGGAATTGAAGAGGGGCTTGTTGTAATGTTGGATTTCAGGTAATGCTCTCATAAGAGATGCAATTGAATTATCACTGAACCGTTTGGCAGCCTGTGTCCGCGCTAATATCTACCTTAAGCGTTAGATCACCGATGGTAATAATAAGAAACATCCATTGCAATGGAATCAATGTGCTGTATATACTTTCGACAAAGGACAGATATAATGTTAGAGAAAATATGCATTAATTTCAATTTCAAGTAGCTAGCCTACGATATTCCGGGTGTATAGCTATTTATTTTATTAACATGGACACGGACACCATCAGAAGCTTTCCAATCGTGCGTGTTAATATGCCATGCTGTCGAAGGGCTATTTTCAAAGACAAGGCGATGAACCAAGGCCGTTATAATCGATTATAGAATTATCTCTGCCAGCAGGGTGAAATAAAAATAATATTACTTTACATAACACCAGAGATTTATTAGAAGGTTTAACTTTGTCGTTTGTTGTTTGAGGTGATGTACTCGAAACTGTCTCATGTATGGAATTTCCCAATCACCGTCAATTTCATGCTCTCCTTTTCCACGAGAAACTTCTGTCATGAAATAAGAATATGTAAAAACAAGTAAACGGATAGTAAAGTAGGAAAACATTTTGAATCCTTATTGGAGTTGTTATACTGTGGTGGAAAATGTTTTTAAATGAACTCGTGCGTGATTAAAACCGAAGCATTAGTTAATTTAAAAGCAGTTGTTTATTTTAATATTGAATAGTAATACTACTAATACTTAATGATAATAATTGTATCAAAATATAATGAATGCACTGATGAATAAATTGATAAAAAGGTTTATTTTATAGTGGGTTGTCTAGTTATGTATTTAAAAATATTTCCAGTTACTGGTAAATGCGTGGTGGAGCAGTTTCCAGATTATATATTTTAGACTGTCTTGCATTGACGGCGGAAAGTGAGAAAAATTCGATAGAAATAAAGTTGGACTCATTTTTTGACAGGAATCATTTACAAAAGTATCAGGCTTAAAAATTCCCGCAGATACAACCGTTTTCAGATGTGGGTGGGCACGGGCGGAGAAATTTTGTCGATTAAATATCCTTGAGATAATTTCATATATATTGTCAGCGTATCATCATAATTTTCGGATGTCTTCAAAATGCTGTGAGGTTGTATCCTTGAAACAAAGTAATTCATCCTTGAGGAAATACGAATGTTTTTTGAAGATAGGTTAGTATTCATAATATGTATAAAAGCCGAACGACTGCAAGTAAATATGGAGGCAGAGGGTTGGACATGAAAAAATATTCAGATATAAAGGTTCGGTTATCGAGAAGTGACAACGTGAGACAAAGATGATTGGAAGTACGCTCTGCGGAGAGAAAAAAGCAGCACTATATTTTTTCGACGGAGTGGCTATAAACCAGTTAAGTATTATTATTAGGTAATCTACCGGTTAAGGTAGGTTTTTGGATGGACAAACTTCCTAATTCAACAATTTGTGACCCCCAGCAAAACACTACATCCTACTTTACAGCAGGTCCCTCTTCAGCTCTGAGTACTTTCTTCTCCCTTCATCCCGTCCAACATCCCTATCCTGTTCCTTCCCTTTCCTCTTTTGCCCAACATTCTACCCTCTATCACAGTCTTCAACATCCCACTGCCGGTCAACACCCCCTTCATCCACTTTTCCTGCCTCCATAGGATTGCTCCCAACAAACCCCTCTCTTCGCCCACCATACCAAGTACTTCCTCATTTGTTTTCTTCTCTGTCCATTTCACCTTCTCCATTCTTCTCCACACCCACATTTCAAAAGCCTCCAATCTACGTCTATCCTCCTGCTTCAATGACCACGTTTCCGCGCCGTACATAGCTACGCTCCATATCAGAGTTTTTATGAGTCTTTTCTTAATATCCTTACTCAACGTCCCTATCATCAACTCCCTCCTTGTGAAAGCCTCTTTACCTAGCGCAATTCTTCTCCTTACGTTCATACTACTTTGACCGTAATGAAGGATCTCAGGCTTTTCCGGCAAGTTTCCCGGAGCGGGTCGAAGAAACTCATCCGACCAATCAGGCCACACCTGACCCACGCAACATGTATAAATACCCGGCAATTTCCATGCTCTGCACTTCAACCCTGAAGACGATGGCAGAGTCAGCCATCGAAACGTCGGTACTCCGAAACCTGACCCGGTTGGAAACCCGAGAAAAATTCCTGAATACTTTGACCGTGTTGGTCCAAAACACTTCCAAGATACGTACACTGCTCTACCTGCTCTAGTTTTTGCCCTCCTATTTTAATGTTTAGCTTAGCCTTTTTCTTTCTACAAAATCGTATTACCTTTGTTTTATTAATATTGATGGTCATCCCATACCTGTCGCACTGAATTTCCAATTCACTCAGCAATGCTTGCAACCCCTTGGCTGATTGACAAACGTAAGCTTGGTCATCAGCAAACGTAACTGATTTTACGAATTCCCCGCCCACTTTCATTCCTACCTCCAGTTCTTCCCATGCCTCTTCATTCATTTCCTCTGCATGCAAGTTGTACAGCAACGGTAATAATGGTCAACCCTGCCTTACACCTCTTCCCAACACTGCCCAACCGGACTCCCCGTTTCCCACCCTCACCTGAGCAGTCTGAGACATGTTCAGGTTGCGGATTAGCCTCCTTTCCCTCCATTCTATTCCTACGTCATGACGTCATGTGAGGACTAGAATTTCGAAAAAGGTAAATCAGTTAAGTACGAGTCAAATATTAAATTTGCTTCTAGTAATTGATGAAATTGTAAGACCTGATTTTAACCAAGTTGAAAATACAAGAATCAAGTCTTCTCTCTGCCTTGTAATGATTTATGGTGAGCAGCATTTATCTATTGAATGATTTTGCTAAAAATATCCGACTGCAATAGTCAACTCAATGATTTGTTTGATAGATTACCATGTTAAAATTAAGCCAGCGTAAAATTTGTATTCCAGTAATCAGGCTAATTATGTAAGTAATATTAACGTGCTTTTTTCATATAAATAATTAATATTTGTTATTTTATATTGCCATTTATTATCATTTTTATTTTTCGTATGAATTTAATTCATGTGGTTAGTCTCTTGAGAAAGAACGTAATTTGATCCAATGAGGATTTTAAAACGATCGTTGCTGTAAACTGCTAACATGTTATTGGAAGCTGCACCATTTCATGGGCTTGCAAGTGACATTTTTTAACACAAGGTAATGCTAAGGAATCATTATAATTATATTAATTTCTACCCTTTTTTTTGAATTTGGTTGATTTTGTTTCAATATTGATTCTATTAAATGTTTCTCATCAGTTGTTTTGGCCTGTGCTTGTGTTCTTCATGTTGAGTGTTAGACTTTCATTGGCTTTTTAGCTGGATTCCCATTGGTCAAATTGACCATTCCTGGGTACCAATTCTCTCTTTCAAGACCGTTGAAATTAACCTCTTTACCAAGCATATGTCTGGTCTAATAATCCTATTTATCATACGTATCCAAAATTTCCAACTCTTATCAAACGTGTTAGACTTCTGTAGCGTTATCTTGAGCTGACAACATGCATCACCAGCTTTTTCTAAGTGATACCCTCTCGTAGAATTACGTCTTCTTTCTCCTCCATCTAACCAAACATTCTCCTCCTTTCCTACTTCCAACAAGGTCAATACTTACGAAAACAAGAAAATCCTTTCGACCGGTAAAGTTGTGTGGAATCGCAGTCCGATTCGAAGAACCCCCAAGGAATTTTCTTTCCCTTTTTCGCTTGACGTGAACTTTTCTGTCAAGCTTTCTGGAGGTATCTACAAGAAAACACTTGTACGAAGTATTTCATCGAATATTTATGCAAAAAATGACGTTCATGAGTTGAATCATTTCAACAGGTTACGTTACTATATTTTGTAATCGAATACTATTACCAACGGCTGTATTGCTGAATTTTTGGAAATATCCTAAACTGATGGAAATAAAAGAAAAAATTGCTGTTTTTCTTTCAATCAATTTTGTATTTTTCACGATTCAGTCAAAGGTTATACTGAATTCAATGACAATGTAGAATATGGGAGTTAATGAGAGATTGATGGCTGAATTATGATTTCTTGTTAATAGACATTTGTTATGTCAAATTTCCTTTTCAGAAAGCGGGGGAATCCATCTAGTGAAAATGTAGAGTTCAAGGTAGTGCTTACATTTTATAAAATACGTGTAGGTTGCAGAAGCTCATTTTAATTTTTTAAGTTGAGTTCATCGACTACTGTCATATTCATTATATACTTTTCGTTATCAGGTAAATGATGCAAAATTTACAAAATTTCTGGTATTGTTTTGCTAGAAAAAGTCCTAGAAATATTGCTTCGGATACAATTAATCTTGTAGAACTCACCACTTTTATTTAACAATATTTTTCGGAGGCATTTACTGTATTAATTTATTTGCATATTGAGAAAGTTAGAGTAAAACACAACACAATACATACATTATAAATCCAAGGTAGAAGTCCTTACCGTTATGATCCATGTTTTATTCAGCTGCCTCGACAATAAAGGCTGTTAAATAATTGTTTTTAAAACTTTACTCTATGGAAAAAAGTGATGGTGACTGATTACTCTGATATTTAAATGATTCGAACGTTGAATTTGAAATTTGAGTTGAATTAGAATTAGGTGCAGGGAGACCGTTTGATAATAAGTTTTAAATAACTTTCTTTCCGTGAACACTTCTACAAGTGAATCGTCTTTTTTTTGTTTCACTCGAGAATGTAGTCTTATTCATGGTATCACACCATTTTTCACAGTCTCTTTCAAATGTTCCGTGTTCATTACACCAGTAGGAATCACTGTCGCCCTTCCTCGCCCTGTCGATCCGTCTTTCGCTCTCCAACCATCTCTCTCTGCCCCCTCCTCCCCTTCCTGTTCCCCCCTTGTCGCCCTCGCTTGCCTCGCTACCGAAAAACCCTTCTTCATTCCGGTCATTCGCATGGCACTCACGCATTCCCTCTCGTCTCCTCCCTTCCTTCTCTCCACAAACCATCTCGCCATCCCCCCTCCCCAACACTCTCTCCACGCCCTCACCCCTTTTTCCATTCTCACTCCCACACCGTCTCCAGCTACTGACAACGCTGCTTCTCGGCGGTCACCCCCTCTTCGCCATCCTCCTTTACCTGTTTTTTTCCTTTTCCTGCGATTGCCCCTTTTACCATCATTTACCTCCTCCCTCCCGGTTTCACCTCCTTCTCTCTCCTCGACTAACCATCTTCCCTCCCGCCCGCCCCGCTTTACTCCTACCTCCACGGCCCTCGTCCAAGGGTTCGCCGTCACACATTTGCTCCTCCCGTACACATGTGACCGCGGTGTCTGAACACCCCTTTACGATGTAAACCAACCCCCGCACCACTGCTTCACCCCATTTATTCCTAATTCCCTTTCTTTTATCTCTCCCATTTTTTCGCCTTTTATGCTCCTTTGTTATCTCTTCTCCCGAAATAAACCCTGGGAATTCGTTTCTTTCTTCCGCCTCCGTATAATCTTTCCTCGCATGCGTACTCCGCCATTTTCACCGCCCTTCCTTTAGCCTCATACCACTATATACCGTCCTCTCTCATTTCCTTTCCGTCTTTGTCGATCTCGTCTTACTAAGTCTAGGGATATTTTTTATCTTGACCTTTGTTTCTGCAAACTACCTATGTTGTCATTAATGTATCAGGGGAAATTAAAAACATTTTCCGTTTGTTTGGTATTCTTCATTATTCAGTTTACAGTGAGTCAGTTGGTTGGGGCGAAAAGGCTTATTTGATGGAATCAATCTTAGTACGAGTAGCCCCCGAATTCCACGTATAAAATGACATACGTACGTTATTTCTCTTAATGATTTTTTGCTTTATAGATTTCATATTTGGTGGTAATTGCATCGAAGTGTGAAATTTATTTTAAAGTTAAGTAATGCCAGTTAAATTAGCTACGTGCTTTGTTTGCATGTTTTGGCGATTCCGGGGGAAAAAATACAGACTGATTTCATTTGAGCAACTCAAAACCAATTTCAACGTTATTTGGCTGTAAAAATACTGCTTATAATTTTTATAACTTTTACTCCAAAATATCTCAAATAGTGTGCGCATGTGCTTGTATGGCTTATGTCATTTATTTAAATTTTCGGGTGTGGATATTTTAGGTCCGGCTAATTCATGAAAATTCACAGCTTCCAAGCCTTTTGTAGGATAATAATATCTCTGCATGAAATTGGAAATAAATTACGACCATAATAAAATAAGAAATAAATGAATGACACATTGTAAGTTGAAGAAACATATCCATTGATATTTCTCTGACTGAAACCTAGAATTTGTCGTCAGATTACATCCTTACATATGCCGAACTAAAAAAGAATGGTTTATTCATATGATATGAATACTTGTAAGGTCTCATGCAGCTCATTATAACCGCGTTAAGATCTTAGGTCACCATTTTACCCATAATTTATGTATACTTGTAGATTTTAATTTAAGAAATCATATTTACTATTTTTTTAGATATTTATTTTGTGAAACCTAACGAACTCATAAAAGACTTAATATAGAACCTTAAATGGGGCGTGCTTTCCAAATTTATAAAACACATTACAGTCATCATATTACCGACGATTGATGTTATTCGTGGATGGATGCTACTTGGAAATGGCTTCAGTGTCTATTTTTCCATTTTCTCTTCCATTGCCTTCTCTCGCCCTACCACAAATCCCGTTTTCCTCCCGCCAACCTACCCTACCCTACCTTTCCTTTAAAGAAGCACCCTTTTTTCTTCCTTATTCTTTCATCCATCTCTCGCCCTATAGTCTTCTTCGTAATAGGAGACAGGCGAGCTATCCCCATGCGCGCCCTCCCTTCCCTCGCTCTCAAAAACGCCATACTGATTAATGGGAGTCACAGATAACGGCCCTTTCCGACCTCTCCCCTTATCAACGGGAGAAACTTCTTTTGCTTCACCATCCTACTCTTCTTTCTATCCCCCTCAGCTCTTTCGCCTGGTTTCTTTTATTTTCTGTTTATTCCCACCCCTCTCCCTTCCCCCCCTCTCCACTCAACTTGTCTGCTCACTTCCTGCTGCCCTCCCTCTTTCCAGAGCTCTTGGCCGCATTCTCGTGCGCCCACCCCGCCCCTACCCATTCGTTTCTGCTTGCTCAAGAGAAGAAGTGAGGAGTGCGGACCTTCTTTTTTGTACTTTACGTATCTTCAGCCCCGCGCGTCATGCTAGGTTTGAAGCGAGAAAAAAACCCTCGTCTCCCTCCAGTTGAATTTATTGCGTCCCGTCCCATCTCCTCCATACCTTCTCCTAATCTGCAACGGCTGCGCCACACGTCTCTTTCTTCCCCCCTCCCTCACCCCCCACTGTTTGGCCCTCCCCCGACCCCTCCCTCCTCCAATTCTTCGTTACTACTCCGTGTCAACTTGTGCCTTTTGCCGTGGCACTTTGTTGCTCGTACGTACCTTCGAATCTTGATAGAGTCAAACCCGTACGAAAGCGTCTTTTTTCTTGTGAAAACAAGTTTAGCGTCTCTCCTCCGTTTTGAGAGGTAAATCGTTGTTGTTTTTGGAGGTAATGTAATATCTTCGCTGTGAATCAAGGAAATAAATGAATTTTCTTTATTATTTACGAATATACTTTTTTTCTTCCCTTTGTCTTATTCGCTCACTGATTTGATTTCACGATGCTAATTTTCTTGGCACTCGGGCAACGATATGTGAGAAAAAACTTGCTCTCTCTTCAGCTATTAATGAATGGAAATGAGATTATGTTCCTGAGTGCTGAAAAATTGACATGGGTTAACTATCCTAAACACAGGAACTTATTAAGATACACATTTTCGATAAAGATGGCAAGATACTAGCATAAGAATGCTTTAATAAATTGCAACTTTTGAGCTATAATAAATCATGGTTTGAGATATTTGTTGGTTGGTTCATTTCGTGTTTTAGAATTGTGTGGTGATTCAGGATATTATGAACAAGGAAACCGTTTTAAAAATATGAGTACTTATTTCCAATTAATGATTATATTTGTTAACGGTTCGATCTTTTCGTTCACAAAACCAAAAATCGACAAGTATTGATGTTTTCTTGTTTACTCTATGTGAATCCATTCGCCCTCATTTTTTAAAATTTGGAGACTGACTGAAGAACACTAATAGTTATTATATGAGTGTTGCTTCATGGGTTTGACAAGCCGGGTACACGTGTAGATGATGTAGAAGAACTCGAGAGAGCAATATAACATTTTGACGGCGCAATAGAACAAAAAAATATAAATATAGAACGCGTAAAAGGACACACTCACATTTCAGAAAGTTTAAGCTTTCGGCCTGACGCTCACATACACACACACATACGCAAACATGAATATATTCGACCCTTTCGATAGGCAAAAATTTCTTATGTTTACTTCATTTGCTCCTTTTTATATTTAGTATATTTTCGGGTAGAAATATTGTTAAGGGCACTTACATGGGTAGGATCTATGAGCACATTTACTCTATCGTTGCCGAAATCAAGTGAACTTACTTCAAAGCACAAATAACAACAGCATTTTATTCGATTTTCCGTTCATGAAGCACAAATACGTTATAGTGTATGCACTTTCTTAATTTCCATAACTATGTGTTCTTGGTATTTTGAAATAAAATTATATATATATATATATATATATATATATATATATATATATATATATATATATATATATATAAAATATCTTCGAAATGGAACGCTCTTCGGCGACGCACAAATATGTAAAAACACAGTTTTAGATTTTTAGAATATAGAAACACAAAGAAAGGACACTCACAATTTGTTATTTGACGTTTCGACAGCACGGCTGTCGTCTTCAGAATCGTCTGTTTCTGAAGACGACAGCCGTGCTGTCGAAACGTCAATTAACAAATTGTGAGTGTCCTTTCTTTGTGTTTCTATATTCTAAAAATCTAAAACTGTGTTTTTACATATTTATATATATATATATATATATATATATATATATATATATATATATATATATATATATATATATATATATATATATCATTTGGCAGATATAGTTATGTCTCTTAAAGAGGATCATAATTTTAAATAAAATCAAAAATAAAAAAATCCTGCTTTTACTTCCTGATATATTCATATTTTACATCCTCTGGGAATCATGAATATATTCACTGTTTTATTTCTTTTGAAAAATCATCGAATATCCACTTAAATACTCACGTCATAAAATACAGCATTTCAATATAACTTTAAATTTCCACGGTCAATTGTCATTAACGCGGTCCAATTTAAAAAGCGGGGAAACCAGAGTTTCCTTTCATTTTTTTCATCCTTCCCCTTTTTCTTCTTCATTCTATCCCCTGCCGTTATCCCTTTTTGGATGGAGAAACCCCTCGGCCTCCCGTCGTGCAAATCCCTCTCCTTCCTGACAGAGGAGGAACGCGCTAATTAGCTCTATTAGTTCATTAAACGGGGAGGATGCCTTGCCGTAATTTGGATATTGAGCGTGAACCGCAAGTCTGCGAATATAGCGAATGGCAGTGGAGAGAGAAGGGGGAAGAAAAGGAGGAAGGCGGAAGAGGGGGAGACAGAAGGAGAGAAGAGAAAGGTGGGGGAAGAAGGGGGTGTTTGGAATGTGGTTTGGAGTGAAGCGGGACAGGAAACCAAGGGGTTGAAAGAGTACCATCCATTGAGGGTTTTTGGTAGGAATGCGAAGGAAGAGCGAGATCTCAAGCATAGAGAGAGATTAAGTTGACGATGAAATGGTGGTTTTCGTCAATTAAAGCGACTTGTTTCACAGGACAAATTTTTTAATTATTAATAAATATTTCTTATCTTCCAGTCTGAAGATGTGTAATAAAACACCTTAGCAGTGTAATTAAAATCCGGTAGTTGAGATTGTAACTTAGTAACTAGAAGTTTATAAACTTTCAGCTTTCAGACTGTAAGGGACGAATGCGTAAAATGTTTCCATGTATTTTCCCCACCCAAGGAGTTCCTGAGGGAAGTTATGCGACAAATACCATGGTAATTTTGATGTAGAAAACGCCCTAATTTCCCAGAGCTGGGAGGGAAATGTAAATAAATACCATCCTTAATATCTACTCTCTATGCTGTAATATATCCAAGTTTTTGGACGGCTTCCTCAGTTTTGTATTTTTTGACACATCTCGAAAGGTTTCTTGTTTTTTATTGTAACATTGCACTTTGAATAACGTGGGAAAATTTGTTGGCCAGTGTGATACTGCGTAGAGTTATCCGGTGAAAAAAATTTCTTTCTGGCATTAAATGTGGTAAACTAGGATCCATCTTTGATTTTGATATAATGCTTAAATTCCATCGTACGAAATTCCTTACTTCCTCTTGCATGGATCTTGATTTTTGTCTTTATTTCTGATCATAACATTATTACCGTCTCGTCGTTTCTATGACGGACGGCACGAGCTGTCAACTGAGACCTTTCGAACTTTCGAACTATTTTTAGCGTTATTCCATTGTAATGTATGACTGATTCAATGAAAACAAAGTCGATTATTTGGCTTGCAGTTTTGATATCTTTGAATATTTGAAAAATTATATAAATTACCTTTGATATTTTGGTAATTGAAATAACATATTTTTAAATAATAAACCTTCATATGACCAATCATAGAATTCTTTTAGTGTAATACATTTCTCACAAACATTTTGATCATTGGACAGCTGCATAATATATAGATCGACTTTTTAGTCCTTTTACGCTTAATTCTGTAAACTCAAAAGTGCGTTTAATTATTGGTAGGAAGTTAAGTAAACTTCGACACTAAAAGCGCGCCTAGTCGATATCTATATTAATTATTTTGCTCATAAATGTAGATGTATACGGATAATCAAGCGACGAAATGTATCAACGTACTCTTCGACAAGCAACTCATGGACTTCAATGACACGCTTATGTTGCCCTCAGTCACAAAGGCGTTCAATAGGGTGCAATGCGTTGGTTTTGACGAAACCAAGTAGACTGGCATTAATCCTTTAAACGTTTGTCATTGATTTCATGCTTGAGCGGTTTGCTTTAGCGAGGGCAAGAAGAGGTAATACGTTTTGGAGGGATAGTTTGTGGGGGGAGTAAACGCGGGGTGAGATGAGAACGAGTTCGATACAAAGCTGCGGTGTAGCGGTTTGAGGATTTCAACAGCAGGAATGCTAAGAGGGTATTAGCAGAGAATTGACGGAAATCAGCGATTGGAATTGCACATGTGCCTCGGCGATGGAATTAGGAACACTTTTCCCCCACACCTTTTAGTCCTATGAAAGATGTTTCAGTGTTTTGTGCTTTTAGGGGGACAGGTGAGTGAGGAGGGTTGGACTGATTTGAGGGATACTTTGGGACGTACGTCGAAGTAGCGTGCGCCGAGATTATTTCACAAACGGCTAATGGCGAGCGCAGCGAGGAGGAGAGAAGGATGGCACTCAGTTAACTTCAACCCCCTTTCCTTCCCATTCCAATCCCGTCCAATTAAATCACCCCTTCCGACAATTTGCAAAAAAATAACGAAACCTGGTTGTAGGCGCCCTTATAAACCACACCTCACGCTCCCTCCGCACCTTCTTCGTCCTGTATGGATAGCGAGGTGCTCATTGGAGTGAAACTGTGCCATGAGGAAAGAGGGAATAAAAAAAAGGGGGCTTTAACCCCTTCAACCCGTCGAAATCCTCATTAGCGTCATCAATTACGCTTTACTTTTGTTGCTATCGTCTGTTTTTATCCTTGCTTTGCGACAGGGGGATGAAGGAAAGATTAAAGGGGGTCGTCGTTGTCGTTTTCAGAGGTGGGGGGAGAGAGAGAGAGATGTGGTTTTGAGGCATGCGAAGCGCGTAATGGGGATAAAAGCGAGGAAAGAGTTTGGGTTCTGAGTAAAAGAGTTTAGGGTGGGGGTAAATAAGCATTAGAACAGATATTTGTAGGGGATGTTTAAACCAAGTAATAGAATAGAAAAAAGGAAAACAAATCGAAGAGGAGTTAAATATAATAGTGAAATGAATGGTAGGACGGTAATGAAGGGCTGAAATAAAACGAATAGCGATAATTCAATCTGGTGATGGAAGGGCTTTTCATCAACACTGGCATTCCTTCGGTAAACGCCACGCCTCTGCCACCAAATATTCGTGTGCCACAATAGTAAAATCTCATCAACATCATGGCGAGAGAAATAAATTGCTCATTTGATGTTCCGGCACAGACGAGAAATGTGTACATTTAAGTATTAAGCATGTGGTTTAAACCTGGAAAATTCAGATGATCTGTGTTGTGGGCTGGCCTGTGTGTTGTATATCTAAGCCGAGGGGTCTAGTTTAGGTTCAGTACACGTATTACGAAAGTGAAGAGATTCCGATCATGCAGGAAGTGTTTTATGTGTACTTCAGTCCCTAGTTTTTTTTAGGTTGGTTTTGTGTGTAGACGACACTTTTTCCCGCTGTTCTCAAAATATATCGTGATCCACTTCCGCGTCAGGGATGGTTGATGTGTATCATTCTTATCTCTATTTAAAATACAATTCTTTTCCTTCAATAACTTTAAGGAAATAATAAGGGCGTTCTATGAAATAGGGAGAATTTATGAACATTGGTAGTACGATAGATAATGAGTGAGAAGGGCTAAGTATGAGCATTGGCGTTGAGATGAGCTGGGGTTTGAGAGACATAAATGAAAGGAGAGTATAAGAGAGAAATGGGGAGGAGACTGTTACTCTCGTTTTACTGTCAGGGTCGTTCAATTTAGGGAGCGAAGTTGCATAAAATTTGAGCCCTCGTATTAAACCGAAAGGGGAAGGTTTAAATTTAGGGGTTGGTAATTAGTGGGGGCGGGTGATTAAGCAGGTGCCTCCTTTTTATTTATGTTTTTTTTTAGGATTTCGTGTTTTGAAGCGTTGAGAACTTGGATGGGAAGAGAGGGAAGGATGGCGAAATAACTCTTCTCCGTCCTCTGGCGTCAGAGAAAATCCGGTGCTTAAACGTAGGCGAAGAAGATTTGCTTAATGACATGAGATGTTTTTATTTTACGTTTGAAAAGGGCAAGCCGCATTCGTACTCATGTGAGAGAAAGTAAAAAAATAGTTTTCAGTTATGTGTTCTCCTTTCGTGAAAGAGGAAACGTGGAGAATTTGATGTCTTAAATGAGTTTCAACTCTTCTGGCAACTTTTTCTGTCCCAGTTACTATTGTATGATGATATTTACCGTTTAAGGTAGGTTTGAGATGGACGAAGAATGGACTGCTGTATATTTCTTTGCCCCTCCTAACAAAAAATAACCTAAATTCCGACCAAACAGTGAACCCTTCTTCAATTCCTCACTTAACTTTAAAAACGTGACTTTTAACCATATACACATTAACCATATACATAACATTTTTTCTCATTTCGAGGAATGTCTGAAATATCCTGTTAGGGATCTCGTCAATATTGCTCAAACAGGATTTTTTTGCAATGGTATTATGCTTTTTCTACTGTGAACGCAAAATCGACCTTATATGAACCGGTCTCTGTGAATTAAATCCTGGTGCACAGAACATTTCGATTTCTTTTCTTAATTAACTTAATATGGAGTAGATTTCGGCAACATTCATTGCAATTTTGGTTTAAGAAATTATACACTTCAGCCAGCGATAAAATAAACACTCATGGCAAAAGACCGGAATAGTGGATGTTATAGCAAAGAATATAATCGATTTTTTCTCCTTTTAAATTCTGCTAAATGTACGTTTCAACAAAGGAATGGACCACATTTTTCTCCAAATAAATCCCCTGCTTTCCAACGACCAAACGTTTACGACGATCAAAAGTTTACTCAAAAAACTGTTGCTCTTAATTCAACCGAGTATTTTTTTATTGAGAAGTTCCCTTAAGAGCAAATAAGAGCGGGTCTCTCCCCTATTCTTAAAAGCCAGTCTGCCTGTCTTTCTCTCTATGATCAACGCCTCGCCGTCCTGCTGCAACTAGAAATTATCGAGGACGTGGGATGCGTTCGGATTGGATTATCCATGGGATGAGGAAGAACGGAAGGTGGCAGGATGATAGGTTGTGGGAGTGAGTCCCGAATAGTGCTTCCGCGCGAGAGTGAGAGGGAGGAATGAGATGTAGTAGGCTGGGCGATGCTTGATTCCTGAAGCTGGAAGGAGGAAGAAACGGCAAGAAAGGCGAAAGATGAGATAGTAGTTTGAGCTAGGTGGGCTAAGTTACGTAAGTGCGAAATGGAAGGTAAGGGGAGACGGGGAGGAGGTGAGTGGTTGGACGGGAAGGCTTTGTGAGGGGAATGCGGGAGGGAGGATATTGTCGAGAGTTTGGCTGGGCGGAGGGAGAAAGGGCGGGTAGAACGGGTGGGCTTCTGTAGGGGTCGTTAGATTGATGCTGATCGCCTTCGATCCCGCAGTTTGAGGTTAGGATCGCTCTGATGGTGATGGACGGGGTTTGCTGGAGGGGCTTGCGAGTCTGGAGAGAGTGGGAGGGGTAGGGGGTCGTGTGGACTGGAGTGGGAGGAATCGCAAGGAATGATGGGGCTGGAGTTCGGGGAAGGTCTGAAGGGGGGAGGGGTTAAGGGAGAGTGGAAAGGAAGGAGTGGCACATGGCAGAGGGGGGTGGGAGACGTTTGATGGAGGAGGGGACGGAATCGAGAGATTGGAAGGGATAGATGTTTGGCCCTTGGGCGTGTGCGTGGGACGTAATGGAGGGGGGTTGGAGAGTGAGATAGGGTGATGTGTGTACGTGAATCCGGGAGGTAGTACGGGGGTACTTATGGGAGGGAGGGTGGTGCAGAAAGAGGGGGTCGGCCGAAGTGGGAGGGGTCGGAGGGAAAAAATGGGGGGGGGAGTGCAAGGTGGTGTCACCTCGGGCGGGAGATTGTCCTCTGGTTGGGGGTTTGGGGGTTGAGAGGGACGGGGAGTGTGGTGAGGAGGCTAAAAGCTTTCTCACTTGCTCTCTCTTTTTCATTTCCACTCTGTCTTCCATCCTCTTTTCCTCCATTCGTCGAATTTCTGATCAAAATCCTACGGTGAGCAAGCGATCTGTATCCACAATGATATTTTTTTCTGCATTGATTTTTTCACTCCAGAAATCTACGTATGTATATGCACCATGAACCACACTCGTCCATAAAGGTCCGTGGTAGGGTTTATTGTAACGTTATCCATGGAAAAAGAGAAGAAGTATATAAATGGGAATTTTTTTTGAAAATATTGTTTTCCATCGTCTATTTTAATGGTGAATTGCGCTATCGAAGAACGGATACTTCGATATATCTATTAGTCTGTAACTATTTTCTGATGTATCGATTCATTTATACGAATGATATCAAGCCAATTAGGTTGACATTCAATTCAAATATTTTTAATGCTCCAGATGACACTGTCACTTTGTTATGCTGTCCTTGAATAAAATACCTTATTCTGCACTTAATTAATTTTTTTAATTGAGCTATATTTAATGGATGGCATTCATTGTTTGCAGCAAGTTGGATTAAGATTAATGCTTGGGAGGAATACTCGTATACATATATGGTGTTAACGCATGTTCTTTTCCTGTATTTAAGCCCATGTAATGACGTTGTATAAGTTCTACCGGTAGCGAGTAATTCTTACTTGAACAATGATTTTCAAAGCTCTAAGCTATGAGCAGTGTGTTTTACTTATTTTGTTTCCTATTCTGGATATAGTTTGTACCTTGATGGTATTTGCCATATATACTGCTCAATATTTTTCTGATTATTCCATCATCGCCTGCAAAAAGCCTAATATTAATTAGTTTTTATCATATTTGTAGATGGGAAAGTGCAAAAGATGGTGACTGGAAATGAAAATAGGTGAGTCATGGTTCCATTATTCGGTAAGGTGTTGCACGTCCGTGATTTTATTCTGCCCGATATATATTATCGAATTCAACTGATATTTTTCTATAAACGAGTGTTCCAATTAAGTCACAGAATAATATTCAAATTAATTTCAGCTAATTAATGTTGCCTAAAGGTAACTGGTAGTCATCACTTCTTTGGCTAAAAGGTCGTTGTTAAAAGGCATTCTGTAATCCTCAGTCTACGTTAATATGATATATAATGCCTTTTGATTTATTGAACTAAATGTATTAAACTTATTATATGTTGTGATATCTTTTTTAAGGTTATTTAATGGAATGAGACGCCGACCATGTGGGAAGATTTTCTTTGAGAATTGGTTTTGACGTTCCTTTAAAAATTACCTGAGAGTCGCTTTAAATTATATAATTAAAAGTTGATCAAAGGGATGATAAAAACTACTATTCTATTTATATTCCCATGAACCATCGTGAGCGTTTTCATCTCATCTAATCCAATCAACCTTCTTATCTCTTTGGAACTGCATTCGCGGACTGATAAGCTTTTTTTGCCGAACGACGTTATAATATTGTAAGTTCATAAGTTCGTGGGGGAAATAAACACATTTCCGCTGCATCATACCGTGAATTTATTTCAAATTTTGTGTACCCTTCCTAGATTTTCCTTGGAGATCTTCCAATATGTTAATCATGAAATCAGGACATTTTATGTTTTAATACAACATAAACGGAAGGTTTTCTTTACATAAATTGAATCCATGAAATTAAAGTAAATCCTGTAAAGTTATATCCTGTGAAATACCGGCTAGTAATAAATAATTCAACGGCTTCATTTCATTTGGATACTTTTTGTGAATGAGTTAGCTTCGAGAACCTTTTGATCAACATTTCCTTTCTTGAGCAACGAACCTTGTTGATAGTTCATTTCTGAAGACTTTGCATGCCCCATATAGGGGTCAGCAGAGGATAATGATACCCCCACTAGGGTAAAATATTATCAAATATGGTGATATTATTCCGATCATTAGTAGGATGAAACATTAGAGAGGAGGTAGACGTAAAACGTCAAAAAATTCTACATATGAGGAATACGATCGATTTTACGAAGAGGAAAGGTGGAGTCATTTCATGATTATTCCATAAAGCGGTAGGGATAACAATGAGTAAAGAGTAAGGTAGAAGATTAGGCTAACAGAATGTCATGTTACTGATGATAAAAAAAGAAGGGAGGGAATGATAAAATTTATATCGACCCCTAAACGATACGCATAAGCATAAAGAATAACTAGGAGAAAACAGAGACGAAGAAATATATTGGAATGGGCAGCTGGTGAAGAGGATAATTTGCTAGTGGTCTAATGCACGAGGGGCGATGTGAGAAAATGAAAAGTAGGACAAAATTTGGTTTTTAAAGTATGTTCATCAACTCAAAGGACTTAAGTAATATACCACAAAGAATTTTCAAAAACTAGATTAATGATTGGCCGTGTTTACTCTTTTATAACATTTATGGCTATAATCTTTGCTTTGAAGGCATTCTTGTGGATGTTAACTCACACGATGCCTCTATGTTGAGATGATATCAAGGTTAATGTATTTTAATGTAATGCAACGTTTCATGTATTATTAAAAAAAATTATTTCTCTAAAATTTCAAATTCAATGTATTCATAGTGTTTTTCGTGACGCCATGTTCTCGATTTTCTCTTTTGTGTATTTTGTCTCTGTACCCCCATGTTTGCTCAACTTCTAATACAGGATATATCCTGTATTAGAAGTTTCCTGTAGATATCCATAATTTAATTCCTCCCGGTGGACTTAAGCCTGAAGATCCGTGTTCTTCATTCTGCTTTCACTGCGGCATTTTTTCTTCCATTCTTTCCTTCTTAAGAAAGCCATCAATTTAGTCCCGGTCACATCTGATATCACCTTGACTTAGGCCCCACATCACGATCCTTTCCCTTTACCTCCACTGCTCTACCGGATACGACGCCATATCCCATCCCCTACCAACTCAGGAATAGTACTTGGCGTTTTTCTTGCCTCTTCCTAACCCTCCTTTCCTACCACTACACTTCCCGAATTCCTACTCCTCTTCCATTTTCATCAGAAAATTCCAGGAGACGCTTTGCTTCCAAACCCCCCTCCGTCGCATTCATTTCCACCCTGTTCCACTCCTCATCCCATCGCGCATGCATCTGTTTCAGATGGCCAAATCGCATTCAGGGTCGTGCCAAGATGAAATGAAAAAAACCCGACGGATGGAGTTGAGACGAAGATATTTAACTCGTAGGGGGGAGAATTTGGAACGGGAGATTCGGGTTGGAGTGGGGAATGAAGAGAAGTATGGTGGAGGTTGGGGTTGGTGAGGTTATGAGCTGGGGGGCGAGGGTTGCGGGGGAAGGTGGACGTCGGGGATCCTCAGACGCAGAAACTAATAAACTCTTGCCGTCATGTGGCCGTGGCAGTCGCAACGTACGATAGGATAGAGGGAGGCGAGGGTCTTGGATTTTGACCCCTCACAATGAAATATGTTGGGAATATTCCCTGATTTAAAGTTATTTTCATGCTGCAGAACTTTCAAAATTGAACTCTTGAATTATATTTTTTGTCTGCTCCAACATTAGTGCGCCTATTCTTTTTAAAATTACTTGAGATGTACCTTCAACTACTATTTGATTCATCTGACCTTGATTTTAATAATGGCCAGTTGTATTTCACGTCAAACTATGCTCATGTCATTCATTTCAGGAAGTCATCAATCTTATTTTAGTTTTTCATATAATGACCTATTGGTCATTCTAATTTCATTGTTCTATGAATTAGTTATGCTCCTGTTTCTTAAGTAATTTGCAACAAAATTTACTTCTCGATTGTGATTTATTCCTCAAGTTTTATTTTAGAGGTATTCAATCATCAATATTATTACTTCTGAATATAATGGGTAACCTGGGCAATTATCATTTAGAAAGCATGCTAGTCTCCATCGAGTCGTCAAATCATTGTTTTCAATTTACCGGTAATGGTATCCACTCTTTTTTAGGTGCTTCTTAATATGCCCAACCCGGTCTCACAGTGGCCTATACGGGAGGGAATAATATTATGTATTACGAGTGCCCGATCGAGAGGGTATTAGCGAAAACTGGGCTTTCGCACCTGTAAAGCATTCCAAAACAAAGCATGTTCGGTCGAATACTTTGAAAACATCGCGACTACGTTCCTTCAAAAGACATAGAGCTGGCATAAAAAAGGAATCAGGAGCAGGAATGAGGTGAGGTGGTTTAGACCTCGGGGTGGCGGACGAACGTTTCGAAGGGGAGATGGGGGAAGGCGTTAAAAAAATCGATCTTCATCGACGCTACTGGGGCTAGAGAAAGTACGAGAGCCCGCCGGTGAAGGGAGGAAGGGAAGAGAGGGCAGATGCGAGGGGGTAGGCGAAAGGAAAGGCGGCGTCGGCCGTCCTACTCCAGCAGCACAAGGCCCCGCCAAGGGGGTCGGCGGGAGCAACAGTTAGCAACAGCTTTAGCCACGCGTTGCCATTCTATCGCCCTCTCTCTCTCCTCCTCCCCCATCTTAACATTCTTCCATCTTATCGCCAGCCCCGCCGCCCCTCTTTCCCCCTCTCGGCCTTCCTTCTCCCCTTGAGGCTCCGTATCGAGCAGATTCCCAGAGTTTGCCTTCCTTACCCGCGGGAATTTTTTTTCCTCCCACCCTTCCCCCTCCCTTCCAAATCCCTCCCCCTTTTATCTTCTCGCTTCTCTCGGAACCCCTTACGCCTCTCCTCCCGACGCCCCTTCCCGCGCAGTTGCGAGCCAAAACTCCTGCGAAGCCGTATTTTCCCACCCTCCTTTCCCTTTCATTTCCTCCAGCGCATCAACCCCCCAGAATTCCGTCCCTCCTCCCTCCCCAGTCCCGCACTCCATCTCGCCCTCACCTCCTCTTCATTCTCCTACCCCCCGAACCATCTTGACTCTCCAGACACTCATTTTGACCCCTTCTCCTCTTTCCCTGCCTTTTCGCTCTCCCCTTCACCGCTACTGCGTTGGGAGTCCCTCTCTTATCCGATTCTGATTCGGGCTCCCTTCGTATGCCATTACTTGGCCCAATGATACGAATTCCTATTCAATTTTCTATTTTTATCGTTTGGTTTGTTTCGTTAGTACTCGAAGAACCTTACATTTTGTTTAGATCGAATGAATCCGTTCACAGCGATGGTCAATAAAATATATTTCGATTTTAAAAAATTCCTTGAGATTTTGTGTTCATGTTTTATAGCCCATAACTTTCGATGCTGTGCGTTTTTCTGCATGTCGTTTTATTTCAGCATATCCGTCTTAGACGAATACGAATAATTCTGACTTCTTATTGCGTGCAAATTTCGTGGTGTTATGAGTCGGTCGGTGTTATAGATTTTATTTTCAACCTTCTGCGGTCCTAATTCGAATCCTCAATGAGCGCATTTCTTTCATCCTTGAGAATGGAAATGCTGGATTAGGGAATTGTTAATGACGTGAGCCCTCAATTAAAATAAAATGATAAAGAAAATTAATTTTTACACTTAATTTCCTGTTCAATTTTTCAATAAATTTCCTGATTATCTATGAGACTAGGACCTGGAGATGTTTCAGGAAAAGGTAGTTATAAAAATTGGCATTTAACGATAGTGGTTAAAATTTGTTGCTATATATATATATATATATATATATATATATATATATATATATATATATATATATATATATATATATATATATATATATGTATGATTTCGTCGCCGTAACACGGAAGTGTTGAATAATAAATTGGACAGCAACAGACAATATCTGTATCTTCCGATGAAGACGGAGCAGAATTCCGTCGAAATGATCAAGAAATAACGTGTGAGTCATCTTTTTATGTGTTTCCATATTGTTTGTTGCTGTCCAATTTATATATATATGTGTATAAACATATATATATATATATATATATATATATATATATATATATAACGATTGTACGGAAAAACTCACACGAGCGGCACAATAATGGTCTGACACAATATAACACAAATAGAATAGAATTCTTCTCAGAGGCCTCTTCTTCAAGAGGCTTCTGAGAGGGCCGAAAGCTCGAACAATTATCCGTGTGAGTGTCCTTTTAAATGTTGCTATTCTATTCTATTTGTGTTATATTGTGTCAGCCCATTATATATATATATATATATATATATATATATATATATATATATATATATATATATATATTGAATTGGATGGAAATAATTGACTTCGTTAACGATTAAGTAATTACGTAAATCAGTTTTCTTTATGTTACAGATTGTATGGAAAACATAGTTAACCACTAAACTACACCATGAGTAACGCACGCTGTATTAATAGAATGGGCTGAATAATATATATATATATATATATATATATATATATATATATATATATATATATATATATATATATATATATATATATTGAATTGGATGGAAATAATTGACTTCGTTAACGATTAAGTAATTACGTAAATCAGTTTTCTTTATGTTACAGATTGTATGGAAAACATAGTTAACCACTAAACTACAGCATGAGTAACGCACGCTGTAATTAATAGAATGATATGTCGGATATAGTAGAGAGTCCTCTTTACAAAGAGGTAAGGATTCTCCTTATTTATAACCAGAATATGTTACCAAAGTTAATCATATTTTTGCGTCAGTATTCTTAATCGTATTCGTACACTATTACAAATTGATACTTCTGAGAAATGTAATACATGAGCTACTTTTGAAAAATGTAATAGCAATGGGAATCCGCATGAGATTTCTTTTGCTATTCCTGAGTAAAGGCAAGGAGTGTAGAGATCATTTTATGACAATATTGATTTTTAGCACTTTTTTTAAGGATTCCGATACTTGAGGATAATATAATATCTCAAATCACTTACGCTTCGTGCGTTAGCGACGTCCCTCAGTTGGGGGGACAGATTTGATCAAGTGCGAGGTTAGACGGTCTCGGGGGAGGAGTTGGCGCATTCATGTCTTCACTTTCACAGACAAGAAGAATATAGCTTGAGCTTAGATCCACCACCGCGTGCTTCAAACTTAACACTGGGATAACAGGCTGTAGGTTGGTTCAAAATTTCATAAATAATAGCTGTTATAAGTTGAATTTTACAGGAAAAACTTAAATCCGTCAAGGAGAAAATTCCTTGAATAGTGTGAACTCTCAAAATTATTCCTAAAAAGATCGACGGAAAAACTTGCGACATTATGCTAATTATAATGGTTTCATGACGTGGACATTATTTTCTTTTGTTTAACGGGGCATTATTGTTTCACATTGAATCAATTCTTTCCTGGCCACACCTTGCCATGGATGACGCGGAGGCGATTTGTCTTCCAAAGCAAAACATTCACGATAAGAACTTTCATGGTTTCAAATTATATTGATTGCATGGACATTTAACATTAGAAGAGGGTTTTGTTAGGTAGCTAAATAGCTTGATTTTCTTCAATAGTTTTGACATTGAAAAATTGCCTCAGAGGTAGGGTAACCTAAAAATCCGAATCTGTACAAGTTTTCTCAATGTCTAATAATTTAATTTTGATTTATACGACCATAACGCTTTGAAATTATTTTTCCTATCCATGAATGATATCTTTTTTAAAAGTGATTAACATGTCCTCATTTTATCTATTTTTTTCTTTCAATTACTTTTAGTGTTTGTGAATTCGTCAGTGTGGTCAATGAGCGACATATTTAAATTATTTTGATAAAGAAAAATATTTTTGATTTTCCTTTGGCTCCTGTAAAAAAAAACTTTTCGTAGAACTCACCTTTGTATTTGTTTCCTTATTAAACATTAATTATTAAATTAATTAATTGCATTAATATTGATATACATAGAATCTATACATATATAGAATACATATATATAATAGAATATAAATAATAAGATAGAATATAAATAATAATATAAATATATAGAATACATATATAGAATATATACATACATAGAAATATAAATACACATAAGTATTGAATACATAGAATCAGAAAATTTGTGTTCTTTGTAGAAATTGGCATGCCGCAAGTTTTGACTGTCAAATATATCCAAATAATGGAATGGTTAAATGAATATTTTTTCTTTTTGAATATTTAACAAAGTGTCAAATTTGGAGATAAAACAGGGAAATAGTTTAATTATGCTCCATGGGATAAGTTGCATGTGAGTGACGCTGTGAATTTTATATCAGGGCATAATGACTGTACTGGGCACATTAGTCTAGTTACGTAAAAATTAAATTTAAGATAAAACAAAGCCCACGACTATTGTCTCAAAGGCAGTCATACTGGTACAAATGAATACGATAAAATTGAGAGGTGCATTTGAATTACATCTGTATCTACCCTAATAAATAAATACGTATAAAATAAATATCTACCCATGCATTAATTAAGTAATGGAATTAAAATAATATTATAAAAATATAGTAGCTAAGGGATGTTAAATAAATGTTGTTTTAAATCACCATATCTAGTTACCATTTTCCACTCAGTTTGATATAATTTTTACTCCTTTGCAGGTAATAACTTTTTGCAGCATTTCGTATCTAGGTTTCATGATTTTAACAATATATTATTTTACATGCTTTGTCAAATCTTTCATAGCTCTTTGTTTGACTGAGATTTATTTATATGTAATTTTTTTAAAGATTTATTGTATTCAAAATATTTGAAGAATTCTTCGGAAATACATACACATGTATACTTTCTTACCAAGTAAAATTACGCGAAAAAAAGGTTTTTAAGGAAATTAATAAATGCGAAAATAATTTTGCATCAGCATCGAAAATATCTCTACCTGCTTGCTGTATCTTCGAAAAAAAAATTTAGGGTTGTTAACAATTGAGCGGGGACTTCCACTGACAGTAAAGCTTTCTTCTTGGATTCTCAAAAATATTCCCTTTGTCCATTTCATCAACTTTCAAATTCAAATTAATCAATTTTCAACTAACGATATCAAGAACATCGGATTGACTGCCATAACCCTATTTAAGAAAGCAATCCACACAAGGGCTGGAGCGGCACATCATCAATGGAAAGCAATTTGCCTAATAGGAAGCGTCATCGATAAAGGAAAACTCTTCGTGGATGTGCATTTGTATTAGTATAAAATATATGAGCACACACAACGCCATTCACTCCATGGGGATTACTCATGAGAGTGATATGTATGTGTGTGTGTGTATATATATATATACGTTTAAATTTTCGAAATGGCCCATTGGTCTGACGAGACGTGCACAGAAGAGCGGGAGTGTATTGAAATTGAATGAGAGAGGAGAGGAAACAGCAAAACGACGCGGGATATCGGGAGACCTGCGAAAAAACGGATCAAAAGAGAGAGAGAGAGGTATACTTGGGTGTGTATTTTTTTTGGGGCTGGGGACTGTAAAGGGAATCGTGGGGTGAGTGATTAGGGAGGTAGACTTGGGGGAGGGAGGAGGAGGATGAAACCGGGGAAGGGGGAGGAATTCGAAGGCTAAAGGCGGGAGGGGTGGATGAATCGGATGTGTTGGCTGCGAGACGGGCGCAGGACCCAGAGAAGGATAAAGGGAGGGATTTGTGGCGCCAGGATTTTCTCGAGGGCGTTGTCTGCAAAGGGATTCATCTTCTTCCCTTATTCCGTTCTATCTTCTTTACCACTCATATCCCGCCTTCCCGTCCCCTCCCCTGCCAGTCCTACCGTTGAAACCCTCTCCAACGCCCACCTCATCGCCGAGGGAAGACCCCAATTTCCCACTTGCCCATCCCCCAGTCATCTTGGCCTTCTCTATCCAATGTGCTTCCCTCTCCGCCAGTTTCCCACATCCCCTGCTCAATTAGGGTGGCTTGCGGCAAACGAGGGCGAAAAATGCAATGCGGTCCTCAACACCTCTTTCTTCCGGTTTCTGGAAACTCGTTACCAATCAATATCCGGACAAATATCCCCTCAAATCTCTCTCTTATTTCACTATCGGGGCTTAAGTTTTTCCCTACTGATGCTTTATATTTCTTTGCGGTGTAATTTTTTCTTATTCCGGAAAACTAGAAACATATCCTGTTTTCAACTAAGGAGACTTAAAAATTTGTTGTCTCAGGCGTAACTTTATAGAATTTGCATAACATATTGAAATTAAATGATGTATATATTTCATTTCAATATACTAAGGAGACTGTTAGAAGAAATGGCGAAGCTCATCTATTCATCCCCAGGTATTTATAACAAATATAGTGTCATATATTTAAGGAAATATTGCGTGTGAAGGTAATGAGTGATAAAATCTCCAAGTTTTGTTTTCTATTACTTGATCAATATCTTTAACTTACTAATGGTTGGTATAACCGATTATGCTAATATTGTGGATGCATCAGGGTTAGTATGGAGGAGCATTAGGATTTTATTGGAAACCAGTATCGCAGGTAGCAGCATAAATACAGTGTAGCTTGATGAAAATGCTGCGTTATTTGCAGTTGGGAATACATATGTGATCTGCTTCGAAAGCTTTTCGTCTCCAAAGTATAGAAAGAACTTTGCAAGCAGCGCTCTTTCTCTGGATGAATGGCATCGTGAAGATTACTATATTCCATGAAAGCGGGTGTTTGCTAAGCGCGCGGGCGTTACCTTGAATCATTGAATTAATTGAATTTCTCTGTAATTTGAAATGGGAAGCTCTTGCACGAAAAGACGCATCGTTTGGGCGAGCTTAAATGTATTGATTCTGAGTATTTCAATTCAATAGAATTGACTCATTTCATTTGTTGATGAGATATACTCCCTTTGATCGTTCTCTAACGTCTCATTTGATGTACTCCTAATTGGACGTTCTTGTATGACCATGTTTTTTGATCAGTAAACGTGGGATTATTTTGAAAGGTGATATTTTGCTATATAATTTATTCCTTAATGCTATTTATTCAGTGATACTTTCATATCTCGCGCTAATAATATTCTTCCAATTATTCTCCTTAGAAAGTATTTGTGGCTGGTACCCAACCTTTCCGTTAAGAAAATTGTTACTAAAGCAATTCACTAGATATTAGCTTTCTTCTCTTTACCAATTAAACGTGAATGGATATGCCGTTTGGATGATAGCGTTTCGTCAAAGTCTCGTATCTCTTAAATCAAAAATGAAGTTTCATTTGATGGCATTATGTAACAAGACCAAAAAAAGACATACTACCTTGATCAAAAAGTTCCCGGAATAACCACCGTGTGGCGCTCCCATCGTTCCGATTTGAGTTCTGTTTTTTTTGTTAAATTGGTACATCTGTTGTTGATATTCCCTTTAAATCTTAGTGTCATAACTTGACATTTGCAAAAGTTGCGGTCGGTTTTCGGTATGTCCATCAGTGCTTCCTGCGATTTTTCCATTACTTCCTCTCGGCTGCTAAAACGCGTTCCCCGTAATGGTTTTTTAACTCGATTGAACAGAAAGAAGTCACAGGGAGCCAAATCAGGTGAATTCGGTGGCTGTTGGATGGTATTTGTTGCATTTTTCGTCAAAAAATTACGAATAATGATAGCACTGTGCGACGGTGCGTTATCATGGTGCAAAATCCACGAGTTTTCTGCCCACATTTCTGGTCTCTTTCGGCGAATTGCTTCACGCAAACGTCTCATAACGCCCAAATAATACTCTTTGTTTACTGTCTGGCCTTCTGGCAAAAATTCATGATGCACTACACCGTTGTAATCCATGAAAACCGTCAGCATTGCCTTCTTTTTTGACTGAAAACGACGTGGTTTTTTTGGTCTCGGCTCATTTGGTGAACGCCATTCACTTGCCTGATGTCTGGATTGCGTGTCGTACTCATAAACCCACGTCTCGTCTCCAGTAATGATCCTTTTGATGAATGTGGGATCGGATTCAGCCTCGCAAATCATGTCTTTTGCGACGTCAACACGGTCTCTTTTTTGCATGAAATTGAGGTCTTTACTTTGCTGCTACACGACGGAAACCCAAATCATTAACCACAATGTCTTGGGCGGATCCATAGGCAATGTTCAAGTCCTCCGCTATTTCTTTGATGGTTAATTTGCGGTTATTGACCAACATTTCTTTTACTTTATCAATTTTTTCACCGACTTTCGATGTCGATGGTCTGCCACTGCGTTCATCATCTTCGATTGACTCACGACCACTTCTGAACCGCTCGTGCCACTGGTAAACGTCCGTTTTTTTTTAGAGAATCCTTGCCGAAACACTTTTCCAACATTTCCAACGTCCGTGCGCCACTAAATCCGTTTTTTACGCAAAATTTAATACAAGTTCGTTGTTGCAAATTTAAATCCACCTAATAGTATATCACTGCCTGGGATTTGATCATTGGTTACATTTGTTAATAATGTATGACGAACAGCGGGAATTAAAACAAAAACGCAAACCGAATAACACCTTTACCTTATTTTTCCAGTCTCATCAAAAGTTCATGCATCTACCCAATGTTTTCAACCAGGTATTTTATGTCAAACTTAATGAGGAGTTCGTCGATGGTATCGATTAGGAGAGTCTCTTGTTACAAAATAACTGAAATAATTGAACAAATTCTTTGCATGCTTAGTAATCTAGTATAATTCTATATACTTCGCAATAGTTGCTCTGTCAATAATGATTTATTATTGTTCAGTGACATGTAAAATGATGAGTACGGTTATGCATGAAGTACAGCGATAGCATTAATTGTAAAATCTGCAGAGTATTATTTCATCCAATAAAATATTTTTGCACCTCTTAATGACTAACTTCTCGAGAAACCCAATTTTCCTTACGAAGAGTGACATGATTCCAAGCTCAAAAATGTATGATAAAATGTGCAGCGCAACCGATGAACAATAATTAGTTGAATATCTGAGACTGGCAAGGTTGACTTTGGCATTGCTTAATTTATGCTGTAATCTCTGTGTGTTGTGCGACTATCACAGCCTGGTATTTTTCTGATTCAAATAATTTAACCTCGATTTGTTGTCGTTGTAGTACTAAGCAATGCAAGATCATAAATACAGTTAGGCAGACTTATAATGCTACGAGTTCCAGAGGGCATACCATTTTTGAGTCGAAGAAGTACCCAAATAATAAGAAACTCAAATAAACATTTGCGCAAAGTGCCTCCATTCTCACTCAAAAATTCATCTTCCCAAATACGAGGGTCATCCGGAAAGTAGTACCCGTTCGTGCCGCATGAAGTGCTGACGACGCGAGTAGCCGCTGGACGAGGTCAGATAGCTTCAGTGGCTTGTCTGCCTTCTCTGAGCCAAGTTGCGTGACGCTAGCATTGCCTGTGTTGTTTCTGTGATTGTTTACAATGTTTAAAAAAATTGAGAACGCCGCCAGTTGTGAAGTGAGGGCAGTGATTAAATTCCTCAATGCAAGAAACGTTCGCCCATGTGATATTCATCGCCAATTAAAGGAGGTGTATGGAGACAATGTAATGGACGAGTCGTCTGTTCGGCGGTGGTGTCGCAACTTCAACATGGGGAGGGGGAACACACACGACGATGAGCGTTCGGAGAGACCGTCTGTCATTACAGACCAACTGGTGAGCTCAGTTGACGAATTCGTGAGGAACGATCGGCGCGTCACAATTGATGACATCTGTGAGCATTTTCCCAATGTTTCTCGAACAATTGTTCATGAAATTGTTAAACACCATCTGCATTATGCAAAAATTTGTGCAAGATGGGTCCCTCGCGTATCTCAATGAGCTGGCGGCGAAGGACTATGCAGCAGGAATACAGAAACTTGTCACACGTTATGACAAATGCCTTAATTTGCTTGGAGATTATGTTGAGAAGTAGTTTAAAGTATCCTCTTTCAAATAAAATTTTTTATGTTTGTTAATATTTACTTTTGTGTCTTTATTTCACGAACGGGTACTACTTTCCGGATGACCCTCGTATGTTCCCATAACTTATGTATCAGCGAAAGGCGTCAGCGAAATTGGACTTGACCTCTTTGAGTAATATCCATATCAACATATTATCCTAATAGTGTCCACATGGATTATGGCTGTGGTTTTTATGGCATCAGCCACCACGTATGAAATTTAAAATCGAAGCATTGTTACTTGTTTTCTAGTAGATCCTACGGTTTTCTGACGTTTTTCCATCTGTATTGTGCTTAGGAAGGATTCCTTATGTTGATTGGTTAAAACCAAACTATTTCTTAGATGTTCGTGCTTTAAATTGGGGATAAAATATTAATGCCTCGATCAGATTCTGTCGTATGTTTCCCTGTACTAATTTTGTGACTTTTATTTTGTACTGACAAAGGAATTGGGCGTTATTATTTTTTATTCTTGAAAGTCATGTCGTCGACGACGACAATATTGTTGTAGTATTTCCGCAATAAATCCCAAAGATGAATATTAAAAAGATGTATCTTTTTCTAAGAATATATTATTTTATATCAAGAGGTTCTCTAGAAAGAACGCCATAACCCAATATTTGGTCTACAGATCGTAATGGATAATGTTGACAGTATTTTACCACCATTTAGCTGGAAAAAGTTATTATGGGATTTGGAAACATTTGAAACTACTTCAGTGCTGATAAAAATTTGGCGGCTGTCATTAATTGAAACCAATTTGAATATTTAACAGATTAAATCGAAACCTCCATATATTGCTCATTTTATACGGGATTTTTGCAAATATATTTTGCGAGAGAACATTTTCATAAATTAATTATGCCTTTTAAAATTGGCTGGAGACCCAAGAAACTTGATAAGATAATGTGAAACAGTAGATAGACGTCGTGGAATCCTAAGGATTAATGTGAAACATTGGTTTTATGAACTTCTTGAAATGGTAAAGTTCCTTTACCATTGGCTTATAAATTTCTGTTCTTCTGAGTGTATTCACATTTCTGATTCATTAGGTCATCCCAATGAAATTATAACGATAACGTATGGACAGACAATTTATGTAATGCTATGATGATTAAAATTTTAATGATCTATTTTCGTAATTGAATAAACTTGTTTTCTATCTTTGCAATTGTTTTCTTGACATCAGTGAAAGTCAAACTCAACGTATATGCCCGTATGGATTATGGCGCCTCATAAAGGCAACAGTTTACGGCCAAAATTCCTTATGGAGGGTTACATGTACGCTATTTCGATTCCGATGACTATTCCGTTTATCACATCTTTTATGTCACCTGAATTAAAATACATTTATGCTTATTGTACTGATAGTAAATAATTAATAGAGGAATGGTAATCTAAAAGTGGGAATTTTCATCATTTAATATCAGCCAAAAAGTAGAATGCAACTATTTGTTTAGTTATATTTTATATGGAAAAGTTTTTCTCGTGTCTTCGTTGACAACTTGCTCGTCTTAAGTGTGCCGTCGCTCTTCCTTCAATTATCCCGATCCACTACCTTCCTTTTATCCCCTGTTCTTCCCTCTTAATCTTCATACTAATTGTATATCAGTTTTTCCTTCCCCTCTTTACGTTTATTTTAACTTTATATTCCATCGTATGTTTGTTTAATAGTCATAACCTTATTAATACATAGCCTATCCAACCCTTTCCGTCGACATTATATTATATTAAATGATTATTTTATGCATTTATCTTATCTGACGAATTTATTTTCCCTCTGCAGAATCTGCACTTGAAATCCCTTCAGAGGAACCGAGAGAGAAAGAAACTGTGGTGAGTAATTTTGACGTATTTTTTCTCAGTACAATATCAAATTTGATTATAAGACAACCCAAATGATTGAAATCGAATGAGAGTTTATACCTGGCGCTCGGTATATTATTCGGATCCATGATCATCTCCATGTTTCTGGTTACAAATTATGGTGTTAACATCTAAACGAGGGGAAACGTTTATGAACTTCATTATTGCTAATTTCACAAATAAATATTCATTCTTATTGTTTGGCAGATTCTTTCTTACCATCCATGTTTCTCACTCTGTTTTTTCAGATAGTACTCTCAAGTTTTCAACGCATAATTATATATATATATATATATATATTTATATTTATATATATGTATATATATATGCATATATATATATATATTTATATATATGCATATATATATTTATATTTATATATGCATATATATATATATGCACATATATATATATATATATATGTGTGTGTGTGTGTGTGTGTGTGTAGGTATATATATAAATATATATATATATATTAATATTAGGTAATCTACCTAAGGTAGGTTTTTGAGGGACACAGCTTCTAAATAACATTTTGTAACTCCTAGCGAAACACAACATCCTACTCTACATCAGGTCCCTCATCCCGTCCAACATCCCTATCCTGTGCCTTCCCTATCCTCGTTTGCCTAACATTCTCCCCTCAATCACAGTCGTCAACATCCCACTGCCGGTCAGTACACCCTTCATCCACTTTTCCTGCCTCCATAGGATTTCTCCCAACAAACCACTCTCTTCGTCCACCATACCATGTACTTACTCATTTGTTTTCTCTGTCCATTTCACCTTCTCCATTCTTCTCCACATCCACATTTCAAAAGCCTCCAGTCTACGTCTATCCTCCTGCTTCAATGATCACGTTTCCGCGCCGTACATAGCTACGCTCCATATCAAAGTTTTTACGAGTCTTCTTAACATCCTTACTCAAAGTCCCCGTCATCAACTCCCTCCTCCTCGTGAAAGCCTCTTTGCCTAGCGCTATTCTTCTCCTTACGTCCCTACTACTTTGACCGTTTTGGTCCAAAACACTACCGAGATACGTAAACTGTTCTACCTGCTCTAGTTTTTGCCCTCCTATTTTAATGTTAAGGTTAGCCTTTTTCTTTCTAGAAAATCGCATAACCTTTGTTTTATTAATATTGATCCTCATCCCATACCTGTTGCACTGAATTTACAATTCACTCAGCAATGCTTGCAATCCCTTGGCTGACTGACAAACTAAAGCTTGGTCTTCAGCGAACCTACCTGATTTTACGAATTCCCCGCCCACTTTCATTCCCACCTCCAGCTCTTCCCATGCCTCTTTAATCATTTCCTCTGCATACAGGTTGAACAGCAACGGTGATAATGGGCAACCCTGCCTTACACCTCTTCCTAACACTGTCCAACCGGACTCCCCGTTCCCCACTCGCACCTGTGCCGTCTGAGACATGTACAGGTTGCGGATTAGCCTCCTTTCCCTCCAATCTATGCCTATTTTCTGCAATATACTCATTAGTTTTTCCCAATTCACTCTATCGAACGCTTTTTCGAAATCTACGAAACAGGCAAATACCTCCTGGTTGTGTTCTATATTCCTCTCAATTGATAATCTCATTACTGCAATGGCATCACGCGTACCTCTCCCCTTCCTAAACCCCAACTGGTCATCCCCTAAGTAATCATTTGCCCTACTCTATATCCTTTTGTTTTTGCTCCTGAGAACAACTTTAGCTGCGTGGGATATCAAACTTATTGTCCTGTAGTCCTCGTATGATGTAGCCTTTACCTTTTTCGGAATTGGAACAAACACTGATCTCACCAAGTCTTCCGGCCAGATTCCTTCCTCATAAATACCACGAATCAGCCCATATAGCCTCTTCCTCCCAAATTTCCCTAAACATTTCAGTAGTTCCACGGGAATGTTATTCACCCCCACGGCCTTATTTAGTTTCATCTCCCTTAATTCCCTTTTTATCTCATCGGCTAATATGCCTGGATCTAAGCTATCTGCCTCTACGTCATATTCTTTTTCAATGTCTAACTTTGTTGGTCCTAGTTCTTTACTATACTGTTTTTTTATATATTCCTTCCATCTCTCCTGGATATTTCCTGTGTCAACTATTATCTTACCCGCCTTATCTCTAACTGTTAGCATAGATCTCCCTTTCTTACTTCCCGATAGAGATTTAACTGTGCTGTAGCAGCGCACCATATATATATATATATATATATATATATATATATATATATATATATATATATGTATATGTATATATATGTGTACACACACACACATATATATATACATACATACATATACATATATATATACATATATATATATATATATATATATATATATATATATATATATATATATATATATATATATGTCTTCGTGCTACACCGTGATATATTATCAATGGCATAATATATAGGTGACTGTATGGAATTTATTTCCTTGCCGAATAGCTCTTTCAACATTATCTTTGAATTTTTAGGGCTCTCTTAATGGTGGCGCTCTCTATGGTAGTAACAGCGAATTATTAGAAAATATTTACAACTAATCGAGTTCGAAGGCAGGGAATTGAGTTTTATGACATAAGCTGGTGGAAAAATATAATGTTCATACCCTTTAGTAATCACCCTGGAGTTTAATCTGAAGAGTGAGAGTAGAACTTACCTAGTAATAAGCCCAATGGCGGGTGGAATTCACGCATCAGGGTTGGGGTTCCAGTTTCTTTCCCTGAGCCGCATATGGTTTCCCAAGATCTGGTACTCGAATAATCACATGCCTTTGGTGAAGTTATATTGTCCAGTGGCGTCCCCGAAATAGAAACCGAACCCTCTGGTCAGTAGTCCGAAACTTACTGGACTATCACGTAGTAGGTTGGCGCAAATAACCTTAGGCGACGGCTAAGGTCATGTTGCGCCATTAGGGATGGATGGGAAGAGAGGGAGGGTGGTGAGATACCCGTGTCGGCATTTACCTACTCTTTACGACAGGCGTCAAGGAGTCCGCAGTTTAACGTCCCATCCGACGGACGACGTACTCGCTTAAAGTGATCTCCAGAAAGCATTGGTGTATCGGATCGGGATATCACTGAAAAATATCTGTCGACTAGCACGTGATCGGAAAATTATATAACTATCGACATTAGCATATAGCCATAATTCAAGAGAAAAAACTATTACTTTTCGATGGAATTGACGGTAAATCTATTATTAATTTTCCGTAAATCACTTTATTTCTTACGATTTTATTATTTTTTGCGTTTTCTTGGGAGATATTTCTCTTGCTGTTAGATTAACTAGTTATGGAACACAGTATTTTGTTTTTACGCTTCTGGTTCCATATACAGGTATACTTTAATGCTACGTTTGTAATTATAAGGAATGAAATTTTGCAAATGATTATATTTCTACCAGATTCTCTGCAATGCGCTGCAAAAATAAGGTTGACGGGGCTTTGTTATGTCATCATTAATTTTGCCGAAATTATATTACTCTCCAACCTTTTCTGAACACGTGAACGAACTGCGGAAATAAAGAAGTTCGCGTCCGATATCGATTTTTGGAGTTTATTTTTATTTTCACACTTCAATAACCTCTAATGGTCGAGTATTCAATCCAGATCGTACTACCCGTCTGTTTTTTTCTTTCTCTTCTATAAGGGCAATACGTGCCATTAAAAATGTCTGAATTGATGACCAATTTAACCGAGTGCTCTGATAAAAGGAGAAAATTTTCTGATTGGAATCTTTTACGAAAAGAATTGGTAATTTCCTACCTATAATTCGACAAATCTGTTTACTATTGCCTTTCGTTTTCTTTGCAAGTTGCGCTGTGTTTAGTTTCGAATTGCCACGGAATTAAATCCTTATTACATAATATATGTAGGTATAATATTTCTTTGAAATATAATAAGGCTAGGCGTATTTGTTCAGTTAAGTGATCGCATAATATTTATGCCCAGAGTATAAGTAAGAATTTGAGCCAATTTATACGAATAAAAAAATGCCGCTAAGGGAGATTACTTCTCAATGTCAGGTCCCAAAAAATTAGTGAGCATCGAATATTATGACATGCTGTTTATGTACAGGTACCTGTATAAGACATACTGCTTTTTTCCTATTGCGATGATAATATTATTGAGGTATTTTTGGTTTTTAAATTTCATCCTTTTGACCTTGGCCCAAAAATATATAATATATTTTACTTGTATGTGTGTATATATGTTGTATATATATATGCATATATACTTTCGTATATATATATATATATATATATATATATATATATATATATATATATATATATATATATACACACACGTTCAAAGGGGTTCCAAAAATAACACATTTTTAATGTTCGATTTTCGATATTGCTCACCAAAACTTATTCAAACGATGAAACTAAATATAAAAAGCTAATATTCTATTGATGTTTAATTTATGGAAAGTGTTTCAAAAATATTGAGCGTGATCATGTTTATGACGATGTATATTGAGCGTTCGTATACTATAAATATAGAGGTAGGTTGATGCTTAAATAGATTATAATTAAAATGTTGCCCAGCATTTTTATCTTCACTGAATGATTGAACTGTGTATTATTTAACTTTTTCATTTGTTTGGTGTAGTTTATGATGAAAAAAATACAGTTTATTCATGCAGTGATGGTGCCTTTTAATAAAGTGGAGCCTTAAACAATTGACTTCATTTTTATCTTAATCTAAATAAAGATCTTTACAGTTCCAGGTCGTTATAGATTATTAATTATATTGGCCTCCTATATCATGGATATCGTTCTTCTTCTTTGTATACAGTTAGTGAAGAATACTTCTCTAAAAGTTGTGATTTAAAACTAACAGGCAGTTTTTTTATAGACGAATGAATATAGCATCAATTCCTGTGCATCATTAAAGCCGGAAGCTGCAAACTAAATGCTTAAGCATCACTTTAGATGTTATTATGTGCCATCCGTGGATGAGATTGGGAGGTCTAACATCTTAAGGGAATTACAAGATCTCTGTGAAGACTAAGCTCCAGGAAGATTCTCAATATCATTGAATCGCAACTTAACGACTGTTGCCCCTCCCGCCCCACCCGAAACGTCTTAATCCCACTGCCCCTTAACTCTCTTTTCCTCCCGCAAACTCCTTTCCATCTCCACCTCATACATCTCTTCGACCCCCTAAGGCAAGGGGTGAGGGGCTTGAGTGGCGACTTGAGTGGTAGAGAAACGCAGGGGAGGGGGTTTATGCCGAAAGGAAACCCTTATTCCCTCAAAGAACCCTACAGGGGGACGACTCTATCCGCAGGAAGAAGAAACCGACGACGCAACATTCTTAAGAATATACTGAAGCGCCCCCACCCTGAACTCCATGCCTCCATCATGGACTTCGCCTGCAAACCTTCCAACCAGCGTCTTCCCCGAGCCCTGTACTCTCCTCTTCTGAGTCTTTGCCCCCCAACCTCCGCGCCGGAAAACGCGCTCTCCTCACTTCCACCACCCTCCCCTCCTCACAATCTCCCTCTCTCAGCTCTACTCCCAGATACCGTAAATTCACTCCCCTCTATATTCAAGCCACAGTCACCGCCTCCTTCTTTCTTCCACCACTTCATTCTCCCCACTCCCCCGCCCCCAAAAAAACTTAATTTCCTTTCCACTGTATTCTTTCCTGCCTCTCCCTTTCTCCTTCATTTCTTTCCTTTTTTTATGAATAAGAGCAAGGGAACCAGAACTTCTTTTTCCCCCTCCCCTTTCCTTGCCCACTTCTCTCCTGTTCTGCTTCACTCGTTTTCTCCTGCTACGGCATCCTTGGCAGTAAAAGCAAAATGCGGATTCGGCAAGAGGGCAGATAACAAAGGACTCGTTAGGGGCCTCGTCGTACTGACTAACAGAGTTAGGCGCCGCGTTGGGATGTTCTCAGGGTACGATTGATGGAATAGCAGTGGTTCTTAGGAACTGGAGGGGGTCTAGGAACGGTTTATAACCTGGTGGAGAGTAGGAAGGGTTGAATTTTGAGGGAAAGAAAAATTGGAGGTGTGGAGATGAAGACTTTTCATAGAGAAAGTAGTAGCTTTTTTCGTTTGGTAAGACTGGTGGGTTAACCCTCACAAGAATATTTACTCAAATAAGAAAAGGGTAAAAAAATTACGAGTATCAGTGAAGCTTTTTTATGGTGAAATGAGGGACTGTTCAAGGTAAAATAGCAAATAGGAGAGTTTGGTTTGCCGGTAAATAGGGATATTTTCAGCGTGAAGAAAGAGAATGCGTGGAAAAGATCGAAGAAATATCTGTGGAAAAAGGTTATTGCCGCGCGAAATATGAAACTTTGCGTAAAATAATCATTTCAGAATTCTTAGAGTAGTGATTGGAGTGCAGGAATGAAGATGAAGTGGCGGATAGAATGTTAGATAAACTGATGCGGTAAAGATTTATGTTTTGCGGTAGAAGAGGGAACGGTGACATCGAGAGTGAAAGCATGGAGACGCAGAAATGGGAGAAGTACGGGACAGTTAAAAGGACTGGGAGAGGAAAGAGAAGCAGCTCTGTGGGGGGGGGGAGGAGAGAGAGAGAAAGAGGGAAATAGATAGAGGGAGGGGTAAGAGAAGGCAGGAGGGGATGTGAGGTTTGCGCGGGTAGGTTCTTTTTTAAGTTGCGGAATAATGGGGGGATGTTGGAGAGAAGGGGTCGAGACGAAGGGAGAGGGACGTTAAGGGTGATTAAGTTTGGTCTTGGTAGGCCCAGGGGTTTTCGTCTTTGTGGCCGCCGCGTGCGGTGGTAGTGTAGTATCTGAGCTTGTGGATGTCGTCGTCAAACTTGCTTCCACCTTTTAGGTCGGATTGCTGAGGTCGGGGGGAGAGAGGTCTCTTTCGCCGTCTTTATATTTCTGGCGCTTGGTTGATTCGATCTTTATGGTTTGTGATAAGTTATGGGGATCGTGAAAATGGGAATCGCTAGTAGTTAACAACGAGAGAGTCCATAATCCCTCTGATTGCTTTGATGGTCCCTTCGTAGTTTTTCCGGTTTAATTCCTGCTGCGAAATTACACTCTACTGGTTGGAAATCGAACTGTATGTCCATGTCCGTTTTGCTGGACTTTCCACGATGAAATCATGAATATTTATGCGTGTCATGAGTCCCTTTATTATTTAGCATTTTATAAAAATTGTTGAATATGTGTTACATAATACATTTTAGACGAAGTCTACACACATTAGGTACCAATTACGGTCTACGATTCCTATTCTGCAGATACTGATAAATATTACGAAAAACTAATGAGAGGTGTAATTTTTTAACGTTTTCGTTTGAATATTCATCCATTTATCCGACAAATACTTGGCAAAGGTATTTTGCTTTTTAACTTTTAACCATCATATTTCATTACTAATCAAGTACTATACTTATTATTATACTTGCTACAAGTACTATAATTATTATTCCTATACTTGTAAGTATCCGTTGGCGGTTCATTTGAACTGTTGATAGAACTTGTATACTATTTTTGAGGAATCGCTATTTTAAACAGTTTGGACAGCATCTGTGTCAGTTATTCAGCAAAACTTTATCCATGAAAATTCTATCTAAAAAACTGTTGCATATTCAAAATTCAGGTGTATACGGCAATATGTTTTTAATTACGGCCTGTATTTTTTTAATTAACACCTGACTGTATTTCCCTGTTTTTCATCAACTTGCAAAGCACCATCTGCTTATGATTATTGCCTTACATTTAAGAAAACATAATTCTTAGCCATTTCTTTGTCAGAAAGACTTTATTCTTGAAATTTTAATTTGTTTTAAAGTGCATTTGTAACCATCAGTTATAAATAGAAGGAATAGTCTACGCTTACTACGTGGTATTCTGGCATCTTCCAACATGACATAATATTTATGTAGTGAAATATGTTGGAAAGAAGGAGGATGTAATTCAAAATATTTTATGCCTTGATTATCATTTGCTACGATTTGTAGACGACATATCTAGTCTTGTAGAGAAGAAATAAGGCTGGACATGGATAGTAGAATGGATGATGTCAAACTCTGACTGGGGAAAACATACTGGAAGGAGTTAAAGGGTTTACAATTTAGGTAGGTTTACCAGTGTTGGGGGCAGCAGGTGGGGTATACAGTGACCAGAATGAGAATGGCAAAGAAGAGTGTCTATCAGAAGAAATTACTAATAACGCAAGTAATACTTGCGTAGGCTTCAGAATGAGATTCGTAAAATGTTTTACAACGAGTCTACTTTTGTAGGGATTTAAGACTTGGAGGATAAGAGCAGTAAAGGAAAGAAGACTGGAGGTGATGAAAATGTGGTGTTCAAATAGAATACTCAAAATAATATAGAGTGACAAATGAAGAAGCTCCTCAAAGATTGGGTAAAAACAGTTAAAAGGACAGTTCGATTAAGAAGAGTGAAATTAACTGTACATATCTGTAGGCACGATAGCTAAATGAATACCATAATTGATGCAATTATGGAGGGGAATTATAAAGGAAGGCCTAGAGTGAAAAATGAGAAACAGATAGTAGAAGAATCTATGAGGATGAGAAGAAATTGTCAGAGAAGAGAGCAGTCTGGAGAGCTTTTACAAATCAGTCATCAGATGGATAAGCCATGTTAATGATGACGTCATTCTTTCTAATAGTAAATGTAAAGGTTCTTGTTAGGAATACATCGAAGACAGATATTTACTTAGGATAGATACAGAGCAGAATAAAAGTTCACAGGACTATATGATACTGATTATTTAAGTATTTCGGTCAGATTATGAGCCTGCGTACCGTAATCTTATAGATTGTTCAGTCAGGTGTTCCATGGAGTACTAAAATGCTTGCTCACACATTTGGTTTTCAATTTCCGAATATTTAAATCCAATGAAAAGAGGTGAAGTAAAAGTTTTCTGAGAAAGAAGATATAAAATATTACTCGTACCTATTTGGAATTTGAAAAAAATTATTACATATGTATTTCCACATGTATTCCCATGTATTTTGCGCTATTATTGAAGTGGTGCCATAAAAAACCAAGTTTTCTTCAAATTTTCCCGAAATGGTCCTTGGATACTATGTAAAAGGTGGCAACTGAATTTCCAATTTAGATAATATCAAAAGTTGGGGGGAGGACTTTTCAAAAATGTTTTTCTCGTCTTCGAAAAAATATTAAATATTTATTTCTCTTTTTTAATTATCTCGGTGAAGGAAACTCATACTCGAAATCAATAGACAGAGATGCGTCTATCGAATTAAGGAATCCATATTTGCGTTTCTTAAGTTTTCTTTGAACTCTTTAATAAAAATGCAAATATAGAAAAGGGAAAAGCGAGTCTCGACACCAATCGATTACATGATGGGAATAATATTTCATTAAACTCCACTAATTGTTAGAAATCATTTTTACCCGGAAATTAGAGAGTGACGAAAGATATTTTTATCCCTTGTGCTCACGAGCGTGCCTCTTTAAGCACACAACGTTATTATATCCTTCTTAAGCCGGTCGGCTCTTTTCGTGCCGTTAGACCTCTCACTGTTCAAGTCTTCTCAACAAAAGAACAGTGTGTGACTCTGTATATATTCCTTTGGGGGTTGGGGCGAGATGCTGAAGGGAAGACAGCGTGTTTACGGCTCTTTAGAGCAAGAGGTGCTCGGGGGCGGGGTGGCAGACTGGTGCGGGGCTTCCGGGGGGTGGTGGGGTGGAAGACGAGAGAGGAAAGCTGGGAGGAGGGCGAAAATAAAGGAGCTGAAAAATGCCGCCCGCCGAAATGTCATGGTACAACCTTTACAACGTAATACGCTTTAGAGCCTATTGTCTCGTCCACTTTCCTGGCAAACTACCCGCCCTACCCCCTCTGCCCTCTCTCTTCCATTTCCATCCCTATGTCTCCCTCGTAGTTCCATTCCATACGTGTTAGCCGAACAGGTTTATTTTCCCTCTTCCTCTCCACCTTTCATAAACAAGTAATGAACGTATTCTTCCTATCTGATCTGTTTACTGTTGTTGAGGGCTTTGATTGTTAATAATACTTATTTATCCTTCGCCATTTGAACTAGCACCGCCATTATATAAATCTGATTCCATGCTTTTATCCTACCTAACTAATGTATAACTTTAAGAAATAGCAAGAGGTAAATATTCGAATCGTCTCTTTTAAAGTTTGACACACGCAGGGATTTGGCGAAGTAGCCCTTCAGGAGCTTACACGTATGTCTACTGGCTGCCCCGAAACTTTGTTCAAGGAACCGTAGCAACGTAAATAATGTCTCGTGGTGGAAGTCTAAATAGCCCGAAATCTAGAGTCATATGTCCAGGCTTAGGACGGTCAAAGAAATCCCCCAAACGAGTTGATGGGTAAATTTATCTAGTAGACATAAATATCTAATTTAATTTTGTAATTAATTGTATTCGTAGAATGCATTACAAGCAATTTAAGTTAAAAGAGAGTTTTCAATACACTGAAAAGTTAGCTATATCTTTTGCTGGTTCATAAACGAGGAATTTTAAAAAGAAACTGCAATTCCACGATTCACAATTTATCATGACTCAAGACCATCGTTTAGCTGCCGTGCAGCAGCATCATCAGAATTAACGATACAATAGTCATGAGTGGTGATAAATTGTGAATTGTGGATTTGCAGTTTCTTTTTTCCATTTCTTGAATCTGGAAAATTTTAACATAGTTAGGTCTAAAATAGTACCCTGATTAATAATTGTTTTCTTGTCATTGTAGGAACTGGTTTCAGATTTTTAATTTAACCTATTACCTTTTTTAGAGAGCTAAATATTCTTGTGCATTTTTATGAGTGCATTCCTTCTTCGTAGATTCCCCAATCTTTCATTATTTGGTGGATCTTTCCAAATTCGACTTAAATATTGTGAAAATGTGATTCGAAACTTTTCCTCCTGCCTGAAATTCATTTTCAAATTTCTGCTTGATCATCCTCCCCTGCCACTTGGCAATGAAATCATAACAATCGCTTTGCTTCATATGTGCCTCACTCTAAGAAGAATGTTTGTGATCCCCGCGGTCATTGCTTTCGCCCACTCTACGTTTCCAAACCGTTCTATTTCGTTCCTCTTCCCCCTACATTCCTCCGTCCGCTATCTTTCCACCACGCGTGAGTCCACCTTCGGTTCTCCTTCCTAACATGTCCCAACCGCACTCCTCAACATCCTCATGCGGGAATCCTCTCCCTCCCTTCTACCTAGCAACCTTCCCATCTCCACATGCGGCTCTACGTTTCTAGTCCCTACTCGCATACTCAACTCTCCGTCCTCCCCCTTCCTCCTCCATTCATTCCTCCACCTATCCCCTTATCCACATTCGTCTTCCCTCTCATCCTACAGCTATTTCCATCCCCCCTCCATTTTCATCCACATCCTATGTCCGCTGCCTCCCTCCCGTGTAATCTCATTCTGGCCACAATTCTGAGATTACGCACGGGCTGTTGGCTCTACTTTTGGAAGCCGCTGCGGGCTTTTGAGGGAAGGGATGCCCCTGTGAAGGCGGACCACCCGCACCGTCAGCATTCCCTTGCCCACCCCTGCCTGCTCTCCACGCGCGCGCGCCATTCACCTCGCATTTCCCTGCAGCCACCTTCGCTCCTATCACCCCAATCTCCCTCTTCTCCTCTTCACGTCACTTTCTCCTCCCTGTTATCTGGCCCTCACTCTCCATGCATCATC
This sequence comes from Hetaerina americana, assembly GCF_022747635.1. Classification (NCBI taxonomy): domain Eukaryota; kingdom Metazoa; phylum Arthropoda; class Insecta; order Odonata; family Calopterygidae; genus Hetaerina; species Hetaerina americana. Next base: position 4,348,458 of record NW_027286875.1, read on the forward strand.
TCGGCATTTCCCTTGTCCAAAATCCGGCAACATCCTTGCAGGTAATCGACCGAAATGTCTGGAATGAACGAGGTCTCGAAGCAGACGCGCACAGCAAGATTGCTCCAAAACGTGGAAGAGACACCCAAGTATGTCTCTGTTAAGAATCACTTGATAATGTCAAATGGAAATGCCTTCAAAACACCCTCGTATTGAGGTATTAGATTTCCAGGGCAAGTCAGACGCGTTCCGTTTGTGTGTGTAAACTGAAGGACTTGATTTTATGCTGAGAATCAAGCAGTTTTGAGATGAGGAATTACTTTTCCAAAGATTTGGTTTTATGCTCAATCCTAATACATTGAGTTGCATGCTAATGCTAATACCTTCTTTCTAGCCTTAGCTATCACGTCAGTTTTTCATTAAATGCTATATTTTTTCTGCTGTTCTAGTAATTTGAGAATTTATAGATAGATTCTTTACTTAATTCAGAACACCCATTTTGACAACATCCCCACTCGTAACTCTAATACATATACACGAAGGGTACATTTTTTTGCATATCATTTTAAATCAGTGTATCACCAAGAGTATGTTTTTTATATCTGATGATTTCAAAATAACAATAAAACATCGACCCTTTATTGTGCTGGCAACCTTTGATAGGATTTTATTTCTGTCAATAGAACTTTTATTGCCGTAATTTGTGAATTGACTCTAGGAATAATCGGATTCCACGCAAGGGTTTGAAATATCGTCCATGATTTTTTATTGTTTTTATGGAATATTCATAGAGACACGACATGGCGTTGATTCGCTCCTGGTGCTGAACTGATACAATTGTTTTCATACACCCCATCGATATTTGTCTTTATTCCTTTAAGATTAATTTCATTATAACCTTCAATTAATGTAGTTTTAATTTTACAAAAAAATAACCCTGCGGAAATCATGCCATTTTTGCGTTTAGTATTAAAGATAATTCGCTTTAATGTGTTTCTCGGACCTCATTTCATTACCTGTTCAATTTATTGGGGCCAGAATTAAGAATATATATTTAATCTTATAACCTATATATTTTTTGCGTTTTGAAGGCGCAAAGAAGAATGAAAAATCCCTACTTGATCGTGGAGTAGAAATAATGCTCCACGCATAATTTTATTCTGCGTCACGGCTGTTCACAATCTTCAGTAGCACCCGTATTCACATTTTTCAAGGGAGCATAACTCCTGAAACTCCCGATTGTGCTCTGTTCATCCCTCAAATATTTGCCGGAAATGTTTACGTTCTTCATCCTCTCCCTACATACTTATTCCAGCGATCCAGAAGAAATAATTTGCCTGTTGCGTTTAGATTTTCTTTTGGCGTAGGCCTCTTTTAGAGTTTTTCAATGCGATTTCATGAGGTTCTTTGTTCAAATTCCGGCCATGCATGAGTAGTTGTAGTTCTTAGGGGAGGTGACCGACAGTATTTAAACCACAAGAAAGTATAAAAAGGAAATTTAATTTGCGTCAGTTTTGAATTGAAGAATCTTTCACCATCAAACTCGGGTATAAGCTTAGGCTAAAATATATTAAGATGACAAATATGAAAAACCAGTTGTTGATCAATTAGAGCATAGCTCCTAAAAATTCTTCATCACTGGTCTGGATTTTTTGATCTCTGAATTTAATAATGACAGATTGAAATTTTCTTCTTGAATAAAAGATCTAGGAAACCAATCATTAATCCACTGACCGGCATTTGGAGTATACTTTTTGTAATGCATTGGAGGAGAGAGAAATACATTACTGCTAACCTCCTGCTACGACCTCGTCCGAACCGCCTGCATAACGCTAAGGGTTGAATCGTAGTTATCACTAGTGGGTCCAGTAAAATGATTTGAGGAAGCAGCTAGCTCCTAACGCGACGTTACAATCCAACCTAATGTGAAAGATAGGCTGATAGGAAAGGAAGTTCGTGAGGATCAAGAGGAGTGGTAGGAGGAGAGTGTTGGGCGTCCGACGTTGGGGAAGAATGACTGGGGATACGGCGGCGACTCTGGAGGAGAAAAGGGAGCTCGAGTGGCGGAGGGATAGAGGGGGAGAGCCGCCCTGAGTTTTTTGGCGGATCGGGTTTTTTAAGGACTGATTGAGGAAGCGAGGGAATAAGAGGCGGACGGTGTCAAGAGGATGGCGGATCAGGGGTTGGATGGAAGAGGGAGCGGGAAGCGTGAGAGAAAAAAGGGTGGGAAGGACGATAGATAGATTGAAGTCCCTGCGGAGGCAGACGTAAAAGGGGATGCTGCTGCGATCCTGCAGGGAATACGCTTCGGAGGGGGGATGAGGGGCGGGGACGGAAGGTACGAGGCGACTGTAGATGTGTTCAAGGAGTGGATTAAGAGGGGGTTGTCACGGTGGGGGTGTGTCCCATCCGACCGATCCTTGAGCACGTCCAGCTTTTAAGGTCTCTCTCTCTCCTCTTTACCGAAGGGAAGGAAGTGCTGGCTGCTCGTCTCCCCCTTTTTCAAGGCCTCCAGTCCACTTCACAACCCCCTCCCGCTCCTTCTCTTTCCTCCGTACTCACTATACCTTGTATCCCCTAGTTCCCATCACAACCACACGCCTTCCTACAGATACTCTTCGTTCACCACTTCAAAATCTAGGGGGGAAGGCATAAAACCGCTACCAATCGCCCATGGCCAAACCTTCCCAATTCCCATTTCCCTAGTCCCCCATCCTCTATCTCTCTCCGCCGTCTTCCTATTACTTCATCTATCCCTAACTACCACCGCACATCCTTATCCCCTAGAGCGTCTTCTCGACTCCTCTGGAAGGGATTCCCCCTTCCAGAGCACTCCTCTCCTTCCAGTCCACTTAAGACGGATTCCCGGATCTCCGAGGTCAATTCGCAGGTGTATAAAAGTTCTGCTTACTCATTTCGCTAGACTATAATTCCCTATCCGTTACAGGGCAAAGCGAAAGGGGTGAGTCGTTAGGAAGATAGCTGTACTTGATGTTTTGCAAAAGTTTGTAACAAGGTTGATGGCACTTTTTTATTTACTTTAGATTGTGATTGATTTCTTTATTATTAAATTGAAAAAAAGCCTGACTACAAAATGAAGTATATCGCAATTGATAATAATGATCTTCAAATTCATACAATTAATAGGTTGTCCTCTTTCTTCAAAGCTAAACTAATGGTTAGCTACTTAAAATAAATATAAAACTATCACTTAGCCTGTCTGTCATTCCATATAAAGTTAATCGGAATCTGCAATGATACCTGGTCACTAGCTAATGGAAGTTTAAACTGAAATTCTCTGAAACGCTTTGATATATTATGCATTAAACATTCCTTGAAATTGAATTCGAAATGAGATAATGTCGGACTTTGTTTCTTAAGCAGACGTTATCCTAAAAAATCTCTCTGTCCTCATCTTATGCGTAACTAAGTTACGTCTTGTGAATGAAATTTAAAAATTTTCCGACTTTCATAAAATATAATGTAACTTTGTATCATTTATTGTCTACATCGGGAGCCTTATGATCCATGCCTTATTCCTCTGAAACTCTCCGAGGAAAAATTAATTTTTAAGTGCCTTCTTCTGAAGTTCATTTTAGTGGAGTTAAGTAAGGTATTCTAAAAAGAAGTTAATTTTAAAATTTAAGATCCTAGTTGCCCAGTTCTCAATTACTTTTCATTTGGGATTATTTATTTATTGAAAGTATTTTTCTCATCGCCGAGTTAAAAAAAGTTTCAAACGAGCATCACAGTTCTGTGCGAAGAAATTGCTCTTAAAACTATGGAGAGGTTTGCCTAATGAAAAAAAACCCATAATAATGAAAAGTGTAGCACGAAGGCTGAAGTGAGTAGGAGGGAAAAACAGCAGGGGTAACATTTTCTTCCCCGTGTGCCATCAATGGTTAACGCAAGCTTATCCTCTTTGTCAGAGAAGTAGGTAAAAGGAATGACTATGCAAAACGCGCTAGCTCATTTGACGCGCTTTACGATGGGTCGGTTGTCTTCTCTCATTCTCTTCATAACTTAATATTTTTTTTATTTTAGCCTCCCCTCTACTCACCCCACACACAAAGCATCCGTATAATTTCCCTTACGGATTATAATACTTGCTCGTTAGGTTTCCTCTCGTTTTTCTCCTCCCTCCATGCTACTCTTTATCTTTATGTTCCCACGACCGAATTTGCATCTTTATTCTTTCATCCTTGCCGCCTGTAGCCCCTCACCGCTCCTACCTACCGACGCGTAAAATTTTCCTTACATACTTCTAAAGCCTAATTTAGCTAGCTCTCAGCGTCTTTCTACCTACTTTATTCCACTTCGCACTTTGTAGTGCTTCCTTGTATTTGAATCATTATTAAATGTCCCTTTATTCTATCCAGTTTTCTTATAAATAGGCCGTTTCTTTTGAAAGCATTTCATTGACCTGACTTACATTGAAGTCATCATTAAAAAGTAAAAAAAATAATTGGTAGCATTAAATTTTTATTTTTTATATTAATAAGAAAACTTTTTATGATCAGGGATGTAATATTTCAGACATCTACGATATTTAATGAGTGTACGACCGCTTTCAAATAATCTGAATTTTTATTTCTTCAAATGTTAGCAAAAGTTCTAATTAATACAGGAATTATATTTTTCATACAGATTGCTTTAAACTCTTCATTCTCTTACATTCGTTTCTCCTTGAATACCGTATGCAGCCAATTGCTCGCGAAAAAATGATGGATAGGGGCGATACAACATACAAAATCAAATAGAACTTTTTAAACATAGATGACACAGAAAGGAGGGTCATATTTGTTTGTCTATTAATTGTAATTTTTTTTCATCCGTGCCATCTTCTCCATGGCTATGTCGCAGTCTTTCCTACCACTTTGCTGTGATCGTATTTGTAAAAGGCTTGCATATGCGCATGTATTTATAATGACTGTTGAAAAAATTTATTTTGTGGCAAGTTTAAAATATCGAATCCTAACTGAAATAGAAATAATCATGCTGACTAGTTTATAGTCTTTAGTCGGCAAATCATTGTTTAATTTATGCCCGAAAATAGTTGGCCTAAGCTGATAGTTGCTTTTAATTTTCTCCACTCCACACATGACAAAATTTGCAGTTGATAGGTATTGAGATGTTGTTTCTATAGGCTTTAATAAGGTGTATTTAGCAATTAAATCGCAGGTGGGTGCCGTCCTGTTTATTTTCCATTTTAGTCCGATGTGCGAGCAACTGTTACGCGACGTTGCTCAGCTAATGAGAGACATAAAATAGGACTTTACGTTATTGGCCACCATCGCAGTCGTAATTCACGGTGAGAGAATTGTTAACACGTGACGCCCCTAGTTTACGCCGCTCCGAATTTTATTTGCCATTTAGGTAAAGCGTGGATTTCATACAGGCAATTCAGAGTGACGTATTATGACGTTAATGCCAGAAGGTAAACGGTAAAGTCATCTACGGTGCCAGAGGTTTTTTTTTCAAACGGCAAAAAATCAAACTCCACAGGAAATAATAACGGTAACAGAGAATTGCTTAAGCATGCAAAATAAATAGCTCCGCATGCCAAAATAACCTATTTTTATTGATTGTAAGATGTCCGCTCAGCGTGTAAAAACCATCCTACAATATTTATCATGGAATTTCCCAAATTTATAACTCGCTCATTGCATTAATGCACACTCATATTAGGGTAGAAATTATTTAACAGCATTACACTGCAGATTTTAGCTCTTAGTACTGCTTTCCTGCGATAAAAATATGCGTGTCGAGCAAACAAGCATAATTTGGACGTTAAAGAATTATTTTGGATAGATCTTATTTTTTAGTATCTATTTTTCCAATATGTAGGTATAATTAACAGCCATCAATGAACAATAATTATTGGAAATGAAGTGACTTTTTTCTTTTTTGGCAATCCTTGGTATTTGAACATATTTAATCGATTACGTTCAAGCTGCACTACATATTCGCAATGTATGTGTTTATAATGTCAGATTAACGTAACCATTAAATGCATATTATTAGAAATTTTGGTTTGTAGTTTTTCATCCATGTAAAAGTTTGCCATATTGCGGCTGTAAAGTTTGGTTGTAAACACTGTGGTTTAGTGCCTCAACTATACTCTTACATTGGTTTATCTGGGCTCTGTTAATTATACAAATCAAATTCTCTTGAACGTGTGCGCCTCTTGTGGGAAAACCATTAAGTGGAACGATTACTACTCCGAACTGCGTTAAGATGATTTATTAACGAGGTTAGAACATTCATTTTATGCTTGAGAAATCATCATCAAAATAGGTTTTAATTATTTTCGCAGCGATTGTTGTCTACCTAATTGGTTTACTAAAATATCATTTATATATGTATATTAAAGTAATGCTATATGATGATACTGTATATCATGAGTTATCATTGGATGCTGATAGATATAGAGCTTGATGAATGTATACTTGTTCTTTATCAAGCATTAATTTCATTCTAAAATTCATTTGAGCTAGTTTCAAAAAAGTCTGTTATAATTTTATTTACGTGGAACTTATATCTTAAAACTCTACGCGTTAATCCTGCAACAGGCATTAAAATATGACTATTGGCGCTGTACAGAGATCTTAGTGGATATAATCCCTGAGAATGCTAAATTTTCGAAGAGCTTGTCCATAACCTCTTTAGCCTGTTTAAAATTCCTTTTCGACGCTTCCATTGTCGCATTCCTTTGGGCTGTTTTAAACTGCCGCCGTGGGTATCCTCTAATTCTCCCCTTTTCCAAGCCCCTTACCAAGTGATGACGGCGGCAATAAAAAATAATTGAGACCTGCCTCTTCCTACTGCTACTGCAAACCTCCGTCTGATCTTCCGGAAGGAAAGAGGGGAGGAAGTTCCTACAAGAGAAGATTGGGTCCACCAATTAACCCTTCTTTTTTCTCTTCGAGATAAATTGTTTAAAAGTAGCTATTCTTCAAATTTGGCATGTCTATGGCCGCTTTTGTTTACGCGTGTTCATTATTTATATCCTCATCATTCAGTTGCTTTTTCACTTAAACTCAAAAAAAAATTTATCTCTTGTCTATTACATCAATCATAGTACCACCAAAATAAGTTAGTTTATTATATTCCCTATTTTTATCTTCATTACATTTTTGTAAATTAAAAAAAAAACCTCTTCAGTGAATTTTTGAAATCTAGTTACATTGTTTAGGATAAGATTATTTAGGACTTAATTAAATTCAATACCCTGAGCCTTAACAATATTTGAGCAAACGGTAGCGTCAAGGTTACCATTTGTTAAATTGTTTTCGGGAAATGAAATAATTTGCATGATTTCAAAAATATTTTTACTGCACTCAAAACACTGGACTCAGGCTTGAATACGTGGAAATTCATTTTCGAAAGGAAGAAGAGAAATAGTTATTTTCCACAAAACTTTTAATTTGTTACCATTAGTTTCATCGCACAAGCGTCTTTCTCATGTACTTTTTTTATTGATTTCTCAGCCGAAAACGAAGATTACAAGGCTGCTTAATTCATTAAAGCACTAAGTAAATATCAATTAATGATTATATTTGTTTATCTAAAATTATATTTGTACAAATTGGATGGAGATTTAAGTGAAAGGCATTTAATGTCTATGACAATTAAGTGAATTTGAAATTATGATATAATTAATATCAAACAATAGAAAAAAACATTCCATCTGAATGCCATGAGGCACAGAAAAAAATTAGTGAATGCATACGTTTCAAAAGAAACTTTAAACACACAATCGGGACTTAATTTTGAAACATAAATCCACCTCAGAATCTTAGTATTATTAACAATAATCTGATGAGAAGCTGAAAGTTCAAAGTTTAATTCAAAGTTTTTATTTTTATAATATTAGAAAAAAATGTATTCTAAAAGATTTTCCTCTTGTGAAATTAACGAATTACACTAGTGCTATTGAGTATGTCTGCCAGTACAGAAACTCGCTGTCGATTATTTTAGGACATATCAATTGTTTTACTAAAGGCCCGTTACATGAAAGTGAAAATCTTGTAAAAAGCATACATATTAGACCTGCGCTCTATCTATTTTAGTCTTTGAGGGTGCTTGCAGATTGAGATTAGGGCAATTATATTGGAAAAACCAAACCTACTTACATTTTGCATGAATTATTTAAAAAACAAACTCCTATCTATAACTCACTCAACATTATAATCGAAACGATTTCGGAAAGACTTCGAACTTGGCGAAGAACTTCTTTTGAGATATTCAACTTGCTGCTATAGTAATGCCTACATTATATAGTCCACTTTATTTATTATAATATTACGCAATTATTAAACAATGAAGTAACATGTAACAGCCGCTGTCAGGCTTATAAGAAAGATAATATAATATAAATAAAGTTTCAATCAAGTTATTAGAAATCAACATATCTTACTAATTCGTTACTTGTGTCAATAGCGTCACATTTTCTAGCATGTTATCTCCTACGGTGATTTAGCAACCTATAAATAATTAATAATAAAGCTGACTTTGGAGTTAGCTGGGACAGAATATTGAATATAGTTAATGGCAAATAGTTATACATTAATGACAATATTAATTTTTTTCTACCTACGAGGGTCATCCGGAAAGTAGTACCCGTTCGTGCCGCATGAAGTGCTGACGACGCGAGTAGCCGCTGGACGAGGTCAGATAGCTTCAGTGGCTTGTCTGCCTTCTCTGAGCCAAGTTGCGTGACGCTAGCATTGCCTGTGTTGTTTCTGTGATTGTTTACAATGTTTAAAAAAATTGAGAACGCCGCCAGTTGTGAAGTGAGGGCAGTGATTAAATTCCTCAATGCAAGAAACGTTCGCCCATGTGATATTCATCGCCAATTAAAGGAGGTGTATGGAGACAATGTAATGGACGAGTCGTCTGTTCGGCGGTGGTGTCGCAACTTCAACATGGGGAGGGGGAACACACACGACGATGAGCGTTCGGGGAGACCGTCTGTCATTACAGACCAACTGGTGAGCTCAGTTGACGAATTCGTGAGGAACGATCGGCGCGTCACAATTGATGACATCTGTGAGCATTTTCCCAATGTTTCTCGAACAATTGTTCATGAAATTGTTAAACACCATCTGCATTATGCAAAAATTTGTGCAAGATGGGTCCCTCGCGTATCTCAATGAGCTGGCGGCGAAGGACTATGCAGCAGGAATACAGAAACTTGTCACACGTTATGACAAATGCCTTAATTTGCTTGGAGATTATGTTGAGAAGTAGTTTAAAGTATCCTCTTTCAAATAAAATTTTTTATGTTTGTTAATATTTACTTTCGTGCCTTTATTTCACGAACGGGTACTACTTTCCGGATGACCCTCGTACTTCAAAATCATACTTTGTAATTTGCTACCTCTATTCGGGGTTTTTTGATACATAGGACTAATTTCTCTCTAAATGGGTAGGTAACTGCGCTTATAATTTTGTCTGGTAGACAGATACATAATATCTGCAAATTATTTTCCTTGTATGATTTTTTTATGTGCACTAATTTATACTTGCGAAATATGGTCCAAAAAATTTTAAAAAGCGTAATCATTTTGAGAAATGATAATTTTTAAGATTTAGGCAAAAAAATAATGCATGCAACATTTAATAATATTTCTGCCGACTTACCTGTAGACTAATATGAATATCAAACAGGGTATTTTAAATTGCTCTTGAAAAGTTAATGCTTTAATTGACTTTTCTTTTTCCGAAATTGGAAAAACTATTCTATTTGCAGCTCAGCGCATGAAGAGGTAAATAAGAATGTGTTACATTGGCATCTTTAAATTTAAATTAAGTTGTACATTTTTATTATCTTAGTTTTTGCGCTCATAGCTATTGTAAAACGCTTTTCTTGTCGCACTTAGTAATAGAGTTAGCTATGTTTTCGAACTGCTCTAGTTTTTTTGCTTGCTATCTCACGTCTTCATGAAAAAAGTTCAACTCAGAACTTATCAAAAATATTTGCTAAAGATTTACTAGTCCTAGGATATGTGAAAACATGTTTTCATGCTACTTGTTCACAGTCGATGGCCTCGATGCATGTTATTATCAGTCAAAGAGGATGATCAGTAAGTTAACTCATGGAAGACAGATACAGCCGTGTAAACGTGCTTCAGCGGCTTGCTGCTGCTGTTGACGGTAATGTAATGAGTTCTAACTTGGAATACATTGTTTTGCGTCCTACTACGGCTCTGTAGATGTGAATGAACGGTTATATCAATTTTTAACACGGGAAAAAATTAGTTTACATTTGATGTTTTATTTTTAGTGTTGTACATTGCTATATTTTTCTTTAATTCACTCTTGATAAATATTGCATATTGTATGACCTATAACAGTCACGCAGGGAAAAAATCATTGACTCTCATTATAATTATAAAATATTGATTTGCAGAAATTATAAAATACCAAATTTAATTAATATTGCCTAAGGTTAAATTAATTATTGATGTAATTAGTGGTAACATTAATAAATAAATTATAAAATTAAGCGATAAATTATGCTTTATAATTAATTGTATATTATGAAACCTGTTTTTTTTTTACTTTTTTGCGGTGTGGTTCCATGGAGTGGGGGATATGCTAGTTCAATATCGGAAGAATTTATAAAAGCATTGATTATGTATATGCTATATCGGACAGAGGATGGTAAAGGAACGTATTTTACGTAGTTGATTCAAATATAGTCACTGTGTTGTTACTCATCATTCCTCGTGGTGATTTCCTATTATTGTTTTATGCAATTATAACATAGCTTTAAACTCTTAGTTCACTCATATTTATCAGATGCTATGAGGACGTATATTATATTAAAAACTTTATTCCTGAAATATCCTATTTTATTCAAGAACAGGGTTTCCTTCGATTGTGGTTTTCAATAAATTATTGACTCAGGATGGGCCTAATTGGTTGATAGTGTAAACATGATTTGCCTTGACCGGTTAAAGTGAATGAGGGGGAGGCTAAGGCGAATGATTTTTACAATTGAGCCAGTGATGGTACAGGAGAGCGCCGATGATCTATTTAATTACCTACAAGTCACCCTTGCAAAATCAAATCACTCCCTCTCCTCTCGTCACAAAACACCGCAATGACCTCAGCCCCTCTCCCCCAACGAAATCTTTTCGGGTAGATGATAGACTCTGTATAAACTTTTAGATTTACTATTGGACTCATTTTTTTTATGACCCTGCACCGATTCCAGCAAATTATTTTATTATTGTTTATGTTTGTTCGTTTGTAAAGCATTTTTTAATTTTAAGATACACGTTATTTCATTTGGAATATGTAATTTCAATGGAGTCTATGCGAGAAAATCACGATTTTATGATACCAGCGGGCGTATTCGTCCATTTTCACATCCTTAGAAGTGGAGACTCCGCGTATTAATCTTTTCTACAAAACTATATCCGTCTTGCTTCTTAAATTGCTAGTGATCGTGCTGTCTAAATGGAAAAATTCATCCACTTGTTCCAGCTTATAATTTCATAGTCTTATTTGGAAATTATCTTTTTACCTAGACTGTAAACTATTATCTTAGTTTTAATCTCGTTTATCTTGAGGTAGCACATTTTTATTCCCTTTCCTATAGTTCCCAGCATCCCTGTTTGGTGTTCTTTCTTTTCTACACGTCTAGCGCAGTCTTTTCCAATCGCAGCATCGTTGTCTTTCTGTGTGTATTCGCACAAGGCCTCTTTATATTTCCACGTTCTCATTAATTACCTTCCCAAGGTACATATAAGATATCAATAGCGATAATGCAATTACCTAACCTTGCCTCACTCCTTTCTTCATGTTAGTTTATTCTCTGATTTCAACATATTTAAGTACTGTTGCCTGCACTTTAACTCGTATTCGTGACTGGCCTACACTTTTGACCCAGGTCGCAACTATAGCCTGTCACCCTGGCCATATATGGATTCATCTACATCTATATACAGTATTACCCCGCAAGCCGCCGCAAGGGCGTGTGGCGGGGGGTGTTAGGTCACCAACCGTAAAAAGGAACAATACCACATGCAAAACAACAACGTGGAAAATTACACCCACAGCAGCGCACACACCCATGCAAAAATCCCTTCATCCAACACTCATGCAAACACATATACCGCAAAACAACAAAATACTGCACCCCAGGATGCAGCACGAAATCCATCCTACAACACGCAAGCCAGGACACAACAAGCAAGAATGTGAAACATCACTACCACATGAATATGCACCACAAACCCCTCTACCCCCCGAAGAGACTGTAAAAGGCAGGGAATGCGAGCCAACGTTTGCAGGTAGGAGGAAATTCCCCCCGCGTAGAGGGACGAGGGACTGAAAAATCAGAGCTTGGTCATCAGCGAACGTAACTGATTTTACGAATACCACTCACTCTTTTATTCCTACCCCCAGTCCTTCCCATTTCTCTTTAATCATTTCCTCCATGTGTTCGGTGGGAAGCACCGGTGATAATGGGCAACCCTGCCTTACACCTTTTCCCAACACCTCCCATCCCGACTTTCTGCCGAGCCTGCACCTGAGCAGTCTGAGACATGTACAGGTTGCTTTTTAGCCTCCTATCCAGAGAATCTAATCCTATTTTCTGCAATATACTCAGTTTTTCCCTATTCACTCCATGAAACGCCTTCTCGAAATCTACGAAACAGACAAATACATCGTGATTGTATTCTATATTCCTCTTGATTAGTTATCTCATTACTGAAATGGCCTCGTTTGTGCCTCTTCCTTTCCTAAACCCAAACTGATCATCTCCTAAGTAATCATTTGCCGTGCTCTCTATCCTATTTTTGATCATTCTGAAAATGAATTTACCTTTGTGGAAATAAAACTTTTTGCCCTGTAGTCCTCATATGATGTAGCCTTTACCATTTGCCAAATAGGAACTAACAATGATCTCACAGTGTCCTGACCAGATTCCTTTCTCATATATGCTAATTTATTATCTAACTCTTTGTACTTCGTTTTGCCTCACTCTGTGTTTAAATTCTTACATTTTCTTCTCTCATCTGTCTTTCTTATCATTTCATCCGTTATCCATGGTTTCCTTGTCCCTTTCCCATTTACGTATCCTATGATTTCTTTTTCGGCTTTTGTTATCAATTTTTTGATGTTATTCTGTTTTTTCTCGATAGTACTCAGAATTGTACTCTCCTCCATGATTTTCTCTACAGCCTGCTGATACTTTTTTCTCGTCAATCCTTTTAATGTTTCTACATTCCATTTCCTAACCCACCGCTTCTGCCTCATCTTGTTGAAACGGATGCTACATTTCATAACATCTAAATTGTGGCCAGAGTCTGCATCCGCTCCCAAGAAACTGTGCGAATTGATCGCACTGTTCCTAAACCTGTATCTAAGCATAACACAATCTAACTGATACTTTTTTGAGTCACCTGGCATTTTCTGGTATGCCTGCATCTTTTGTGGTGTCTAAACCAAGTGTTGGTGTTGACTAACCCCTGTCTTCTACAGAACTTATTTGCTTTCTCCCCGCGGTCATTCCTCGTACGTAAAGCATAGTCTCCCGCCTCATGACGATCTCTTTATTTGCCTATCGTAGGATTCCAATCCCCGATCACTATCAAATGTTTCCCTGCAGGAACACACGCGATTATGTCCTCTAATTGATAGTGTATCCTATCGACCTCTTCCTCAGTATGGTTGCTCAATAATAACCAAGTTCGTCGGTTCTGATTTTATCTCTGCTAGTAATATGCTATCCGTTGCCTTTTCTATGTTTACTTCGCTTCCTACTACCTCTTTATTCAATATCATAACAACTCTTCGTTGGCTCTCGTCTCCGCCGATGAATATTATTCTTTAAATATCACTCCAGTAATCCCCGCTGTCCTTCCATCTCACCTCGCATGTACCTAAAATATCTATATTTCCTTTTTCCCATTCCAGCCTAATATTTCCTAATTTTCCTTTTCTCAACATTGTCACAACCTTCCAAGCTCCTATTTTAACTAATTCGGTCTTCTTCTTCTTCATGTTCCATTCTGATGCTTTCGGTTTTGCTTCGCAAGGTTTTCGTGAAATGATGACCGCAGAGGCCATGCCTCAGCCGCTGCCGGGCACGACACACGGCCTATTGGGCCGAGCCCCGTAGTTGCCAGGACTCAAAATCTCTATTTTGTTCATCATTTAAATCTTGGGAATGATAATTGAAGTGGTTTCCCGTTGCCTTCCTCAATTGTTTTTTTAACGTATCACCATCACTCAATATCCGCTCTACTGTGGGCAGAGACCTTGTATATTCAAAATTGTATTTTCTCATTGTGACCTGGTTCATTACGATAAAAGTTGAAGGTTCCTTTCATATCTATCGGGTGTGACCGCAGACGATTTAGACGAAGGTTTCTTATGATGCAGAATTTAATGGAATGTTTAAAGGGTGTTTTTATCATGAAATTGTTTTGAAAATTTTCGGTTGAAATAAAATGAAGTATGCTTCTTCTAGGTTCACCCTTTATACCAAAACTTGACGCATACAATTACTTAATAAAAGTTCACTTTATATTAAAGGAAATAGCTTGTCTTTGAAATCGGCCTTTTTCAGTGAAAGGCGTTAGCAAATATGTTCGGAAGAATTTCCAAGCACTAAGACGACATCACTTCATTTTGCATGCAATATTTTGAAGCTATTATTCAGAAATTCAATGAAACACTCCAAGTGGTAATTGAATTCGGACATAGGTATGGAGAAGAACTTAGCAATGATGGATAGGAGTGAAAATAAATTCTTGATTAAAGCGCTTCCGCAAATTCGATCAAGAAACAAACCACAGAATTCTAGAAGTAACAATAAAAGAGTCCCAATATATGCTACAATACACTATAAAATTAAAAAAATATTTTCAATGGATTTTAAGGCAAGTTAAATAACGGTACAGGCACTTTTTCCCCATAGAAATTGAAAAATATATTTTTTCTATTCATAAAAAATTTTACTCCATCCTCATGAGATGTTATTTCTTAATCAAATTTCATTTGTGTTATTCGTTTTCCATATTTTCTCAGTTTCAAAATTCCAATGGAAAAAGGCGATGAGAACGGACGTGTGTAAAGATTTCATCCATTTGTCTGAAAACAGTCGTGGTAAACACAGACAAAATTGAAAGAAGATTGAATGAAAAGCATTTACATTTTTAGATGTCAATTTTGGACTCAGGAAAGTTCTTAGGAACAAAATAGGGCGCGCATTGGGAGCCGACTGTTCCTTGGGCTTGAATGTTGTCCATGAATTTGAATTCGTGTAGTTATAATGCATTTCTATTATTTTAACTATTTTTTTATGCAATTCTAGAGCTATTAGTGAATACGTTGTGAGCAAAATAATACTAATAAGAGTATTATCAGTTCCTATGAGTAGTTCTAATTAATCTACCACCAGCCTTCCAGGTAAACTTTTCCTCTCGGTTAAAATGAAGATTCTTCTCTTTCGAGTGCCATTTCTCATCTCATCTCGCCATCCATCAGTCCTTAGCTCCTTGCCCCCCCTTACTGCGATTTCTCTCACCACCGAATACGCTTTCCTTCCAGACCACCCTCAAGAAGCAGACCCCTTCTTCCCTCTGCCCTTCATCTGATGGCTATTTCCCAATTCCCTCTTCCCAATACCTCGTCGCCTTAAGAGCGATGCCGTGCACTCCGATCCTTACCTAGCCTTCACTTGATTTGAAATCGTTTTGCGAGAACGTGACTTGGCAACCGAATGCGGTGACGCGTTTCTGATTCCAAAGTTTATCCCTCGCGAGTAGTCTTTGGTCGTTTTTTCTTTCAATCGTTGCAGCTGAAGTTCCCTCCGGCCTCCAACCTTTTTCACCCCGTCAAAACTCTTTTTCTTCCGTCTCGATCTATATCTAAATGTTGCAGTTTCCGATTTCTCTGATTCCTAAGGTAACTAGTTCATTTTATTGCATATAATTAATACTGCTGAAATATGGCACTGTTTCAGCCGTAACTCTGTGACATTACCGCATTGTGTAGAAAGCAGAAACGCAGAAATTCCGCAAATAATATTTATTGACGACTCTTGCTTCAAAATTCTATGGCAGGATTACTGGATGATGCCACAAAGTGGTGGAACTATGGTATTCAATAAATATTAATTGTGGAACCGCTGTGCTTCTGTTATCCATATAACATTTTTGCCATTATGTAATACGTTTACTCAGATTTTCGTTGTTGAGATTCATGAACTCAAGCAAAAGATTCATTTTTCATTTTTATGTGAGACGTTTGGTAATCATAAAATACGTATTAATTCCAGGGGAGTAATTTATTCCTCACCATCTCAGGGAAATAATCCAAAAGTCGCGGATTTAGATTCCGCTTCCACGGCAAATAGCATGGAGCTTGATCTTTCAGAGGCTAGCTGTTTCGAGGATTCAGAGTTAGCCCACTCCAATAGCGCGAATGAATATGAGGATAATCAAAATAATGACTGTAATCCAAAGACCAAACTCGAATGAAGGCATGGAGAAAAGTACTGTCATGCAGACGAAAAATTACCTGATTAATGTCGTGTCTCGACCAAGAGCCTGTTAAAAATTATGGCATCAAGGGAATAAGTGCTAACAAACCACTTGCTGAATTGTTTCCGATAAAACAAGAAGAAAGTTTACTCCAAATATGTCTAATGTAAGATATTCATGACAATTACAAAAAAATTCTCAATAAAATTTCTTGTAGTGTTTCGAAAAATTACCAATTAACTTCTCAATGATTTTATAAATACACACTTGTATAGTCATGTGTGGTAAGTTATTTTATTTCGTCATTATTTAATATATTCACGACAGTGTGTTGGCAGTGTAATTTCTCTCATTCAAATTTCAATCTTTTTGAAATTAGTTGGCAGACAAATCATGCTGCTCATGGAAGGTACGAGTAATTCAGCCTTACTGAATTTGATGAAGGAATACATTTATTTCAATTTTTATTTTAAACTGACGACATTTATAATCTTCATACCTTTAATTAAACACCTGTCTTACTTTTGCCGCCCTTTCATTCTCTATCCGTCGGTTTGAAGATTTATCTTTATTTTAATGGGCAACCCTTCTACCTCAACACTCCTGTTTCGCTTCAAATGCCCCGATAACTTGCTGTCTGTGGAGAAAAGAAACCTAGCTGCTATGGAATTATTGTGCATAGATGAGAGTCTGCTCAATGGATATGGGAGGTATTAGTGGTTCCAGAATTTTCCAAAATTATTTTATAAGCCGAGCCAGTGAATTTGCGATCTTTGAAAACTATCGACAGATTGTTAACATGTTCTAATTTAAGACCCTGAACGAAGCCAATCACTCGCAGAGAAATTAAAATGAAGTCCGTTATAGAATTATAATATATCTTAGTAGAGATATCTTTAAATTGTACTGAAACCTATTCTAATTACCGACGTTATGGTAATTAGAATAGGTTTCAGTAAAAATTTCAATAATTCTATTGTGAAATTAGTAAGAAATGGCTGGGTAAATAATAATTATTGCTATTTTCGTAATAGTATGAAAACGGATAAAGTGGAAGTGTAAGAAGGTCAAAAGTATCAATTAATGAAGGTTATGGTTAAAACAGAGGAAATGATATACTGGGAATGAGATATGGACTATTTTATTTTGCGTGGGGAATGGGGCCGTGAAGTTGCACAAAAGATATTTTTTTCAGCTTTCATTTCAGGTTATTTGCTTCACCTTGTCATCGCTTTCATTTCCCTCTGCTGTCTCTAGAATACTGCAGGTGTTGCAAAAAATATATCTCCAACTCTTTCTTAGCATTGAGAGGAGAGAAGAGGTGGAAACTGCCTTGTCTCTTCATTCCGATAAAGAGATGGAAATGAAGTATTCTTGGCATGGGGATGGGCTGTTTGTCACGGCGATTTCCGTTTTTTCTTATTACCATTATGTGGGACGAATTTGCAGTATCTTAAACAAATTTTATGCTGATAAATGCGAAAAATTTGATGTATTTCAGGGAAGTAAGCGATAATGCGAATATGAGGGAAGAAAGAGCGATAGAGGTTTGTGGAATGCAGTGAAATGCAATACCATTTATGTATTTTCATTCCGACGCTGAGAATTTTTTTGTATTACTCTTGAGTATCCTGGTGTCTGGAAGGAATGAATCATCTTGCTGAGACAAATGCATGTGTAGATATGCGGCGACGGCAGAATGTTATCTGCCCGGCTATTATTTGTAAATGCCACATCTGGATTTCACAAAACACGAGTGACTTGCATTTGATACATGAAATGTGAATTTTCCATTGCAAACTTTAATTTATGCTTTGTTTTGGGAACTATTCTAAATTGTCCATTAATTATAATGTAAAAACGTTACCAAATGCAAAGATTTTTGATGCAATGACTGGTTTTAAATTCAGCGTACGAACAGTATAAAAATGCTCTTTCGCCCTTATTATAGCTCACATTTTTACAAGTAAAAACAAATCACTCCATTCCGAAAATGTCTAAAATGCTTTTCGTATCGCTGGACCAATCAGTTGAAAGGTATTGCAAAATATTGCGTTTATCACCGAAGTAGACTTATGTATGTATTGAATAATTCCTTCTTTTGGCAGCTGTATAAAAAAAAATTATGCATATGCGATCTCTTTTCTCCTTGGATGCTCTCAATGCGCGTATTGAGCAAATTTCAAAGGCTCTCCATCTATTTGGATATTCACAAATTTTGACCTTACTTCGACACCAGTGTACGTTCTCAGATTATCCTTCTTTAGTTATTTACAATTGTATTATTTCCAGCTCCGTTTGTACCCTAATATATATATATATATATATATATATATATATATATATATATATATATATATATATATATATATATATATGTTTATATCCATCTGGTTTTTACTTTTTTGATTTCCATCTAATGTAAGGAAGTCTTAAATATGTTAATTTGTAATTTTTATTGTGTCTGCCCTGATTACGTGTTGCCATTCTTTTTGTATTTCTCTTTCACTGCGTGTTTTTTCGGCTACAGCTGCTATCTCTTTGAAGTAGCATTTTGTAAAGCGAGATTCTCATATTTGCCATTATGAACGTGTGACGAATGTCTCATTGTGTGTGTCACCATTTATGTTTAATCAGTTGCAATGAGTACAATTTTTTATTTAGACCGTACGGAATAGAGAAAGTATGAGAAAGTGTGCATAGATGAAAATTCACGGATCAGTGCGAAGAATACAGGGATAATTTCATTGGTAATATCGTGAATAGGGAATTTCATTTCGATCATTTCTATATTTTTATTTATTAGAGATATCGCTTGCCTTCAAAACTCGATTCTTAAACATTAGCCTTTTTAACACAAGGATAATGTCACCTCTAGAAGTAGTCCAGGGAGTAATCTCTCGAATAATGAGAAGGAAGAAATGCTCTAGACTAAATTTATATTTATTGAAGTAAAAAAAAATATTGGGGAATCGCTTGGAACCAATACTGTCTGTAATGTAAGTACTTGCTAGAAAACTAACTTAGGTAGCAGCATTCGGTATACTTCTCACATTTCTCCGCTTTCTTGAAAGACCTACTTCTTTCCTTAATTTAAAACCAAACTTCCCCGATGCCACAGTTATCTTGTGTTATAATGGTGATGAGCGTCACACATCCTTAGCATGCTTAACCCCAGTAGCCCTTTTTTCCGCCTTCTTTACCCATGCCCTCCTTATCTAGAACATCCTGGGTCTTCCTTATTTTATTTCCACAACTACCAAAGCACACCCTAATTGCGTTGTGCGCCTGGTTCACTGTAATTATCATTTCATGGCGCTTTTGCAAAAACTGAACGCTTGCGTATAGTGAACATGAAGTTAATGAGTCACCACTGCCTTTAAGGGAATGGAAGCGGGGAAAAATTGCATAAAAATATAACGAGAAATGAAGCAGACCAGTACGACAAGACCCTTAACGTCAGTAATGGGATTTGATGAATCAGCTGTAATTTTGTGCCGGCACAAATCGTTCTATAAATGGAATCCAATTAACGCCGCGTTTTTCTTTTATTCTTTTGCCGGAAACTCAGTAATGAAGTCTCCCGTCTTACTTTCTTCCCCCCCTCTCTATCTTCAGTGTGAGTGCTCTTATAAAAGCGGATATGAAGAACGGGTTTAAGCCCTTTGTAAGTTTTAAAATGAAAGGAAGGTATCCATTCCAAGGAGGATTGAAAAGACTTTCTTACTTCCTTTGCCCGCTTCTCGTGTCTCCCTCTCAGGAGTTTCTTCTTTATTTTCGGCGATTTTGTGAATAAATCCTTTTCGAATTAGTTTTGTGGAATGATGATTAATTTCTGCTGAAAGAGTAACAACAATCCAGAAGAATGAAATCGCAAAATTTCCGTGCACACAGTTGGAAAGCAAAAAGTTTGGGTCCGGATCAAAAGGCAAGTGTACGGTGGGCGGTTAATTTGGAAGGCATTGTACTCTGTGTAAAGGGGTGAAGTGGATTCCACGCTATGCGTATGCACTGATGACTGGTAGACGAGACATTACTCTTCCATGGGTACTTATCAAATATAACAACACTTGATATGTGATGACTAAAAACATACTTTAGGGGTGTAAGATTTCAATTCGATGGATGATATTTAAAGGTTTGCTAAAACTTGTTTTAATTAGATTCATACATTGTATTTGATGTATTATGTAATTTTAGAAGTGAGAATGCTCATACATAGTGCACTCTTTTGGAAAAGGATGAACGAATTCAACCGCGAATACTGAGCGAGCTGTACGTATATCTTTTCTGCCGTTAAGCGTCGGAATACGATCGATATTCAATTTTTATTACGCAGCATTCATTACTGTCCATTGATGAAAGAAAAATAACTTGTTCGCAACATAAACATTGAATTTATGCGGTGAAGTTTTTGAAACGGTAATTGCTACTGATGAAAGAATAGCGCGAGTTTTGATTGAACATGCTTCCGGAGTATCCAACCGGTGAAGGGGTGAGTCCAATATTAAAAAAAAAAATACAAACACATGGGGAGGGAATGAAAGGTATGCAGTCGAGTGACTGAAGTGTAATCTCAAATGTAGGCGAGAGCAGTGTGTCACAATTGGATGGGAATGATGCATCGGTTGCATGACTGAGTAATTGCAGACAGTGATGGACTCGCTACGGGAGTGTGTGATAGAGTCCGGAGCATAGCGTGCTTTATTTTCGTTTTAGTAAATGACTGGAGAATTCGTGTGCTGAATCGAACTCAGGTGGAATTGGGGGCGTCGGTAACAAGAGCCTCTTGTGGTATAAGAGGCATTAAGGACATTAACACATTGGTGCTTGACGCCCGTGAATCTTTACGGTTGAAACTTGGATTCGTAATGGAGTGTCCGCCACAAATGCTTGGAATGAAAGCCTTTTCTTAGTTAATAAGTTTTGGAAGTTTCGTTTTCTTTTTTTTACCCTTGTTGAAGATTCAATTCGGATAACTGTACTTGAAGATTGTTAGAGGAATAAGTGATTTATTAGAAACCCTAATGTAAAGATCTCAAATAGATTTTATGTTTGGATCATCACATCCCATGCCTCTTTCTATAATTCACATAATTTATTAATCATCTCAAAAAAATGTATTCACATTTAATTTTTCGATGTGTAAAGGACGCTCAGATATATATACAAAATCAATTTTTTGTGTACGATATGATTTCTCGCCATGAAATTTAAAATTAAGTCACATAATGTCTTTCTCCGATTATCTCAAGTTATTCTCGTTGTGTGCTTATATGTAACTTGTGTACGGAAGTTGTTAAGTGTAATAACTTTTAACTCTTTTTTTTCTTTTTATTCAGTGATATTCGTGCCAGCTTTTGAGTACTTTTAAGTTTATCCTCTTGTAAATGATATCTTTTCGTAAATCTGCATTCTTGTTACTGTCTCCACACTAAAATGATCTCACTTCATTTTGACTGGGTCTTATGAGAGTGGGTGTGGAAGTTGAGGAAAGAGAGAATGGAGGCGAGTGTTAGTGGGATGAATGTCCCTCCTTCCATCATCTCGAGTGCTTCTGTCGAGGTCAATCGAAAAGGGCTTGGCGAAGAAGACTGTTTGAGCGAATGGTGAGTCAGCATCCTGCCTGGGTTTCCGAGATTAAATCTTCCCTTTCGTTAATGTTCTTTCGTCCGTCTCATGTGGTTCCGTCTCACTAGTTGCAATTTTGTCGACAGTTTTGTAAGTCACTTGCCTAATCTGTGTTCGATCGAGGTGACGATGTTATTTTGTTCGTAGAACGCGGAACGATCATTAGTTTCGCTAGTGCAGGATCGCAGAATGATTCAGGCAAAAGAATATGGCTTAATGAAAACAAATGAATAACAACCCGTAAATCCATCGTAAACCCATCCAAAAATGCTGACGTTTCAGATGAGAATTTACTTTCTATTAATGTCAGTTTCACATGTTTAATTATGTAGTAGTATACCAGCCAATTGCTGGTATACTACTTATATTGGTGCTAATGCGCCAATTGAAGATGAAAAATATTCCCATTCCCATCGAAATATCGTTATTATTTCGTAGCCGAGGGCTACGCATTGCCATTGAAATATTCTTATCATGTGATGGTTATTTCAAGAGTTAGAGAAAAATTAACTGACATGCAACAGAGGAGTAATATGTTCATTGGCATATCATGCATGTTTATTCTTAATTTTTTTCAGAATTTTCTTCAGTTATGTTTTTTAATAATTCATTGCCTTACAAAATATTATTTTTTGCACAATTTTTACCTTAAATTACTCCTAAGTAATTTAAAAAATAATATTTTACTCTCATTATTGAAATGTTGCCATTGCATATTGAATACCATCTGTACGATAACTGACATTTTCAGCTATTCTAAGAGTATATTATTCAAATTAATACTTGGTGATGATTTATAATACCGAAGGTTGTGTATGGAACGCTTGTGTTTGATGCTTCTGGTGAATTTTAAATTTATATTTCGGGAAATGTGAAAAGCTAACAGAATGCGCCTAATTTTCGATTTTGAAATGGTATGAATTCAGTCATTAGATAAATATGTTCCTTAACGCCTATTCAGCTAATAACCGGTCAACATACGACGCTCTGGATACATAACCAGTTCATTGAGCCGATTGTATATTTATTTTAGTAGCTGATTGGGTCTATAACTGTTTTTATATTATTATGCTTAGAAAGTTGAAATTTACATAAATATTTTTAAGTAATTAATGACAGGGAACTGATTATTATTCGAGAGTAAAGAGCGAAGGTGTTTCCTTTTTTAATTCTTTTGTAGAGCAGAATGGATAACCTGCGATAAGAAAGCAAGCAGTACTAGTAGTTCTCACATACGTGTGCAACTAAAATTTCCCGCACTCTCTATGCCTTGAGCAAATTGCTTCGGGGGTAACGGATCCTCTCTACATGGTCCGATAGCTGATGTCTTTTTTTTAAACGGTCCACATTGAAACATGAGACTGCACCATTTTTAGACCGATATCCTTGTTGCAAAACTTGCTGAATTAGTTGGCCGCCTCACTGTCACTATCACTCTTCGCCGGTAAACAACAGTTGCTCGATTCCGGTCTTTATTGGCGACACCTGATTGGGATCAGCTCTTCGTCCAACGGTTGAGGGACCTGATTGCAATCTCTCGCGAATGATCGGTCTCCGGCGTCCCTTTGGGAAACGCTTGCAGTGAGTGGGAGGAATCGTGGGGGGCATGTGTGTGTGTGTGTTTGTGCGAGAGAGAGAGGGAGCTGAGGAGGGTTGGGGTGGAGTTGGTGGGCAGTGGGGGGAAGGGTCGAGATCCTATTGGGGGGGGGTATCTCGGGAGGGAGGTGGCGGACGAAAGTGTCGGAGGGGGTGGAGAACAAGGTGTTGTTCGCGGGAGAGGGGGAGGTAGAGGTGTGGAGGGGCAGGGGAAACCGTGCGGAGCAGGTAGATTTGTGGGATCCGGCGTGAGACTTATCTGTGCGGAGTGCTGCGGGCTCGGCGGTCGGGATGGGTCAGTGCAAGCGCACCCCGGAAAAGGGTGTCCCTAGGGTTCGAGGGTGCTGAATAGATGACCAGTTACTACGGTGGTTTACGACCCTTGTCTCCGGGTCCCCGGTGCGCTAGGGGTGCGCCTCTCCGCCCCCCCCCCCGTCACCTATCTCCTGCCCTCCCCTCCCTCCCACCCGCTCCACTCCCCACTCAGCTCACTTCCTCCTCCTCTCGTCCGCTACTCACCCCCTCCTCCGCCATGGAAACCGCATCCTAGTTGCGGCTTCTCTCCTGGGATGAGTATAATGCCCTTCTCCGTTCCATGCCTTCTTCTCCTGGGAGGGGCGACTCCGAGATGAGTAGCGATTGCGTTCGTTGTCCTAGAAATGTGATAACTTTGCGGACCGCCGTTTGGGAGTGTTTGCTACTTTGCACTCGCTTAATCTGATGGAATTATGGGAGAGCAGAAGTATGAAGTTAGATTCTGTGCCAGATAAAGGCTCTTGAGTCCAAATTACGTTGAGACTCTTTCGGTATTTATCTGTTTAATGCAATTGTGTATGATTAACGGTCATTTTCTGGTATTGTCCATTTCGTCTCAAAAAAACTTGTATAATACAATTATGAATGTGGTTTTATACTTTTGAGCTGGTTGCAAATTAACTCACTGCTACATGTAAACTCCACATGATAAATCAGCTCAACGCCGGCGCCTAGGTTATATGTTAACTCGTCATGTTGGGAATATAGGGAACATAGAAAACTCAGTTACTTACTCCATGGAAACATTTTTTCCTAATTTGTTGGCTTCTAATGAGGTTGATATTTTATATTGGTGATTTTGTGTAGAAAGGTAAATGAACTGGAAGAGAAGAGCAGTCCGATGACTTCTCTCCTGCCAACAGGTGCGGATTGATTAAATGACACATGAAGGGGCACCAGACGGGAAAGTTTAACTTAGCTTAACTTATCTTATACCTGCAAAGCGGGTGCAAAGAGATAAAATTCTTTGGACGTGACACTTCACTTTCAATAAATTAGGGATTTTTGGAAAAATATTAACTCTTCAAAAAGGTTTCTGATTATCTTCGAACCCTCGCTTGGTCTGATCCGCCTTTGACGTCCGGAAACTTCACACATAAGTTCGCACATTGGAATTATTTGGTATTTTTCTTTGCGGCGTAAACTTTTCAGAGTTACATTTATTTACTGAAGGTGAGGAATTATTTTCATCCTCTGAATAACCAATATCTAAAGACTATTTCTATCTATAACTGTTGATAAATATTTATGCAGTTGTCATTTGAGCAGTACTTTCATAAGTATTGAATTATATTGTAAAAAAAGATCCCAATAAAACTCAGAAAAGCAGAGTTAATAAGTTCTCTAAAAAGTTTTGAGAGCTATAGGATTTTATCAAAAAACTGTGAATGCTTGGTCATCTAAAATGTTCAAATCATTTAATATTGATGATCGTGAGCCTTAATGAATGACTGCCACGTTTGGAAAGATTCGAACCTGACTCTGTGCTCCAGTGGTTTGATTACTGTTCTGCCAGTTCCATATCAGAAGTCCTGACGTCATTTGGCGGTTGTTTTCGCTTTATCTTCCCTCATCATCGGCTTAACTCTTACGACAACGAATGTTATGGCGAAGGCTTTTGTCCCCTTTGCATCCCTTTTGGAAAATACCCAAAACGATGATAGACTGCCGAAAAGCTATCGGTTGGCCAGATTGTTGATGCTCCCCAACTCACGCTGTCCCTCTGTCAAAACTCTCTGTGGCATGATATGAGAGGAAAATGGAACGTCGGAGTGAGCGGGAAGGCGCCACTGGAGGCGAATGCAAGCTCGTCGGCAGAATGCGTGGAGCGGCGATTATTTCCGCCCACGCTGTCTCATTCTGTATGTTATGCTTGTGTGTGTATGCATATAATTCATGAATCCAAAACTTCACGACTCCGAAAGGCTAGACAGGTGAAAATCACATCAGGGAAAAGGTAAGGAATCCAGGTCTATGTTTACGTGGAGTCGTTTTTTAAATCGAACAGGGATTCTGGAGAATTTTATAAGAGAAAAGGCCGCCCCAAGTTTTCGTTCTGAAGACATTATGTTCTTTTATGAGTTAAGTGGCAACGGATTGTATCATAAATAAAGAAAACTCTTTCGATAATATAGGCTAGCACAATTGCAAATCCAGCTATATGGTTGGAAGGTTTCTTTAAGAAAGTTATGGGATGGGGATAAAATATATCTATGGTTGAGTTCTTTCCATGCTACGTTTTTAGAGTAATTTATTTTTGTCTTAGTGTAATTAACTGTCCCGGAATACTGATTTTGTGCAGTTAATAAGTACCTGTCAATGGTATAAATGGTTTTTCTGCATACTGTTAACAGTGTAAATTACGTTGGCTGTGGTATAATCCCAATTCATTCCTTTCAGATAGTGATACATTTGAACCTGAATTTGTATTAATTTTATTTTGAAACTGAAGTTAAAAACAGCTTATACGGTGTGCTCTGGTACATTTTTCGTGATTTGCTCTGCATGAAAAAGTTTAAGTAGAGAATACGATATTAAATATGCCAATAGAATATTGATACATTATATTAAAGAGGAGTACATCGTTAGTTGACACAGGGTATCGGTTTTTTAAGAATATTCAACAGTTATTACTGCTACATCTAATTAGGATTATTAGACTATTGTACTCAGAAAGTCATCGGGGAAAATCTGTATTCATTCATTTCTATTTGAAATTTCTCTTGAGAATAAAATGTATTCACTGCAATGATTATACGTTCCATCTGTGTTACTAGAGCAGAAATATGGACGTAAATTTATGATAAAATTTCATGTTCAAAAATGAAAGAATCACTTCAATAATATGAACTATGAGGCAGAATATTTGGAGAAAAATAAATGAATACCGGAAGAGTGCGATTGGCAGATATATAGTTACGCATATTTCGGTTTTGTACGCATACATATTTCAGCGCCGGGAGAGGAAGAGCGGAAATTAATCGTTAACGGCCAGTGTATGTTTCCGGAGTCATGTGTGCATGCGTGTTTGTGAGTTTCGGGAGTGGATTTCTTTTGGAGGAGCCAATTGAGAATGGAAGGGAAAAGGCACGTCGCACGCACGCGACACGAGCGCAAAATTATGAGAACTGCGTAAAACTCTCTTGTACTTGCTATTAGACGATGAGTTCCGTGAGTTTCAAGCGTCATATTAATGAGAAAATCCATGTAAATCCAATTGGACTATGGAACGGAATGTCGAAGTTTAGATTTCTTTCCCATTTACCGTGTTACTCGTGGTTTTTATCTGTCTAATATGAACCCATGTTTTAATCGATTTTATCAATTAATCAAACTAAAGCATTTTATTTCGTAACAGGATAAGGCCATCGATGAGAAAAATATCATGTGGGAGAATAATAATGTAATAAACTATTTTTCTCATAATTAGTATTAAATTGAACGAGTATCGGAGAATGTAATGCTAATTTCATTCCATGTATACTTAGAAGAAGTAGAAATTTACTGTCTGTTGAACATGGTGTCAGCGGCAATGCTACGCATATGTGAGCATTCGCAATAGCTCAATATTAATTTACTCAATTAGGAAAAAGGTGTCGTCTGATACTCAATAAACAGTGAATTTATCTTCATTTCGTTTCAATGACGGTACAAATAATTTTGAAATTCCCAGTTAGGCTCATGTAACAATAATATTTCAACATTTTTATGCATTTAGTATTAATTCTGGTTTCCCGCGGTGGTATGTATCTGACTAATAACCACTCGAATGAGTACCCCCAACCATCCCTCAGAAGGGCGATCCTTTAGGCTGAATAAACCGGCAATTCTCGTTAATGCTCATATTCTCTCCCAGACGTCCGGAAAATATCAAAAAGAATAGTATGTTTAAATTCAGCTAACTAAGTTGAGATTTCAAAGCTCAACACGAAACAAATAAAAAAAACGGCGTAGTACGAAATTCCATCCTACTTCATCCCCTGAATTTCCGCTTATGGAAAACAAGGTTTTCGTGATTATTTTTCAGCAGACTCATACGTCATCTCTATAGTAAAATAAACCTTGAACCATTTAACGAATTAACTCTGATCAAGGGAACCACTTTATTCGAACTCGCCGGTAAGCGCTCCAAGACTCGACAGCGTCCGTCTACCGCTGCGCCTGCTTCCCCATTAACGGCAGGCCCCGAAAACCGACATACTGGCTGGATCCGGGCAAAGCGGTGGGGGCAGTCATTGAGTAATGTGGGCGGTCCAGACAGGGGAGGTGGAAAGGGAAAGGTAATACGGGATGGGAAAAGTGCTTGAAAAGCCATGGACAGGGGGGGAATGGTTTTGGAGGGGTGGAAGAAGTGCGCGAAGAATAAGGGTGGAAGGAGGGTTGAGGGTAGGGAAAAATAGTGGCCTTTGGTGCGGCACGAATTAACTTTACGCGCCTGGGTTTTCATAGCCTCCTCGATCCTAGGCTACGGGACGAAATTGCCGCTAAGCTGCAGCCGCAGCATCCGAGAGGTAATCCGGAAACCTCTATATCCCCCCCAATCTCCTACCCTCTCCCTCTTCCACAGTCGTACCCTTTCCCTCCCCACTCAGACCAGACCGCATTTCCCGTGCTCGCCTCCCTTCCCCCACAGCGCACACTGCAACCCGTGCCGCTCCCGGCAAAAAAATACCGAAAGGAGGGATTCGGTAATATCCGCTCAATAATTTTGAACGACTGCTCTCTCTCGGAACCGAAACCCAAAACCATCATTCGTTCTCTCTCTTGTTCTCTCCTGCCCACCTCTTTCCATATCACTCCCCCTCACTAGAAAAACTGGCCGTTTATACCTACCAGCCTCCGCGATTTTGCGCCCGGTGAGTCTAGTTATTTTTCGTTTTGCGTTCCACCCTCCTCATTCTCTGTAGTAGAAGCAAATTTTTATACAATCCCTGCGTGTTAGGTATTCGTCTACAGCTAATACAAATGAACGATTAATCGGAATAGAATTTACCATCGCTGCTCGGTTGCAAATGACCTCAAGATTTCATCCTCCCAAAAGAATAATTGCTAACATTTTACATATAAACCTTGATTACACCTTAAAGTTCTTGCAGTTTCTTTTAACTGATACATAAAAACCTATTTTAGATACCCGTGAATTGCGATTTAGCCATGAAATACCTAACACCACATCGGCATCGGTGCTCAGGATTTATTTCCCAGCTGATTTATTATTGCTACATTAACATACAGAGAAAAACCATATTCGACGAGTTTAACTTGTGGATATCCATAAATCACGTGGCAGGTTTCTCTCGCCCTAATGTGTGTGGGAGCTGATTCAACGGATGCTTTTTCGCAGCCAACGGAGGTCAACATAACATTTTAGTCCCCGCATGTTTGCCGAGCATCGGAGCGGAAGGAAGAAAACAGACGCGTGGCAGTCAAAACATGCCAAATATTTGTTAAAATGGGGTGGTCAGTATATGGCAGTAATCAATGACTGCACGCTGATGACAGAACGCAATGTGAGAATAGAGCGACGGCAGAGAGCTTCAATTTGCGAACATGCATTGCAGCGTGTACCGCGTAGAATTTGCTGTATTTACTGCTGGACGGGGGACCAGAGCAGGTGGATAAATTATGGCAAGGATGGCAAAATGGAAAAATTGACGTGTTTGATTTATTGCCTGAGGTATTTTGAACAGATGTTACTCCTTTGAATCACACTACGTTTAGAGAGGGAAGTGAGTTATTACGAAAAATAATCATATTTCCCCATGTCAAGTAAACGTCACTACTTTTTGTGAACCTTAGTAATCATTGTTGGGTCTGAATTGTCGTCTGTCTCTTAAATTTCTTTTCGACTATGGCAATTTGGCTTCCTTACTGTTAGTTGGTCCGAACGAAGGACGCTGATGTAATTTCGTTAAATTTCGTTTTGATTTCTTAATAATACACTTTCCAAAGTGGTCCCGAATGAAAATAGGAATTAAATATGTATGTATAAGCAGATATAATGCAAGCGAAATATATATCTAGTAGTTTGAAATCATAAGCAAAATCATGATTTTTGCATCTAAGAGAATTGATCTCGCATTAATATATTTAAAATAAAATATGTATTACTCCGATTGCGTAAATATTGTTTTAGGTTGATGGCATTATAAACAGGCTATATGAACGAAATCGTAATAGAGAGGATAGAGAATTTACGTTGAATGCAGAAGATCACGGGCTGAAAACTTCGATGGCTTTTTCAAATTCAGTGATTAGCCCAACCGATCTGACCATTTACCGTGAGAGGATGATATGTGGGAACGAAAGAAACTGCCTGTATTTAGTCGCCTAGGCTAGTTTTCCTCTTTCCATTGAAGCTGTTCCTTCATTAATAAAAATCTTTTTCAATTTAGTTACATTTTCTCACAGTTGTTATCATGGTAACAATAAAAAATCTTATAGAATTCTTAGGAAACAAAAGGGCTTGTTTTAAAAAGGACATTTCAATATACTTTTGAATGATCCTTAGGTACAAGTGTTTTCACAGGACAAACGAGGCAAAGAATCGTTAGGCTTACAGTTCTCTTATCACCTTCTCCGTCACTTTTCCCTCTCCTTGGCCGCGAGGCTATTTCAAGTAAAGATGAAGCAGCTAAATAATTGCACAGATGCCGTAAACTGAGGAATTTCAACCCACGTACGTCCCTCGTCCAAAACGTAATGTTGCTGTAGCTCACAGCAATGCTCAGGAAAAGTGCCGAACGTAAGAGGAGGTGCAAATTTATAGTTAATTGACTGATTGTGCCAAAATTTCCCCCGTTTTAATTTGTTTGCTCCACATATGCTTACACATGTTATGTACAAATTTAAGTCGTTCCATTTGAGGAATTCTCGGTCCGCCCCTGGCTATGTAACAACTGAAAAGAACAATTATAGCTGTTTGATGTTTATTTTATTGCATGTGTATTCCCAGTTTTTCCATTCATTGAATAATATTCTTTTTCCAAATCCAAATGGTATGTAATTTACATGTAATTTGAAGAAGTTAATATAAGAATATCCAAGTCTGATTCGTGTTTCTATACATTGTTTGTATAAAAAGTATTGGGAAAAGTTTCGGAAAAATAGATTTATTTCAGATAGTGCTACAATGCCACATATTTCTTCATATTATATCCCTTGAGCGTCGACACACATTTTGCATCGGCTTTTGCGCGACTCGAAGGCGGATTCCGGAAGGTCTTCAAGGGTACGCGTGCATACTTCTTTGACTGCACTTCCCTTTGACTGCAGTCCCATGGTGTTGTCCTTCGAGGAAGAATTTAACTTTTGGGAATAGAAAATAGTCTGCTGGTTCCAAGTTGGGACTCTTAGGGGGTTGGGGAATCGTCATGGTGCCATTGCAGAAGGTCTTCGCAAGCCGACACTCGACTCAGCATTTGGTCGTCCTTCAGGACCTTCGGAACGAGCTTAGCGCAGATTTTTCCCATCGCCAAATTTTCCGTGATAACCGTAGTGCACTTTCATCTCTTCAATGCAAATACGATCTGTGATCATGCGCACGCTTGAACGAAAGTCTGGATACAGTACTTCACGCATACGTCAGGAAAAAATTGTTACTGATACTTTTAATACAAACCTTGTATGTCTTCGAAAAAATTCATTTCTTTAGTTATACTTAAGAAGTACTATATGCCTTCAAGTTTATGATTTTGTTAAAATTTTCTCATATATTAGTTGGTGATGGAATGAATTACGCACTTATGGAAATATCTAGATATAATTTAAACCTATCTTTTTCTTGATAAGTGTGTTAATTTTATAATAGGACTAGGGGTAATATGTGATAACAATAGGATAATATGATGCAGGACGTGAAATCTAATGAAATGTTCAATTAAATAAATAATCTTTTCAATTCAATTTTTTTGCAATTTCAATTTCACTGCGACCTTATATGTACATACATACGTATCGGAAATATTCTATTCGTGCAATATCGATTGAATGTTCATAAGAAAAATGTCATTGGTATGTACTTGTGCTAGTGCGGTTATAAGATATTGTACCAAAGCAAGGTATAATTCATTCATTAATACATTTATACTATTTTTATACATAATACCGGTATAGATACTACCAGCTGGAAATATATTTTAACCACGAGAAATATACTGATATGATAACCTCAACTCTCGAAAAAGTATTTAAATCAATACTTGCCCTTAATTATTTCTTACTACTCATGTTCTAAAACTATAATATCTCTGATAAAATCCGTGCCTTTTTAATTTAATTATGCTTAAAGATTATTTGATGGCTTAGTTAAACCAAAATGCAAAACATTTTTTCCTAATTATGTACACCTCCCATACTTTTAAGTTCGATAGCAAAATCTTTAGATCCTTGCACCTACTATCATGCAGATTCAGGGTGAAGTAGGGAAAGGAATGAAACATACTAATAAAAAGTAGCATAGGAGAACATTTTATGAGTAATTAGAAATTATTTAATCAAATGCTGCATTTTTTAAAGCATTAGTTTTTTTCTCTCTTCTCAGTTTACTATTTGTCAAAACATGGTTTGAGCCGAGAATTAAAGAGGGCAACTGAGTCATTCATTTCCCTTTCAATATTTAGGGAAATGGTGTTTTTTTACTGTATAAAATTATCAAAAACATGGACAGTCAACCATTGAAACATTTTTCTTCAGTTGAAATTTACCTTTTGTGAAAGAAATAATTCATAGAAAGAGTAAATTCGTTAGATTTCACGACATGGATATTTATAAATAGCATACGAATGTTCATTTATACACAACTTTAATAAAATTGAAAAGCTAATTGTACCCCAGTTTAGCATTAATTAATTCTTATATGTGACTTGTCTTTTTGTGGCTTTCATTCGATTTCAATGGGATAATAACACTCATTTCTTTGAGTGCAGTCAAAAGGGTGTGAATATTTGGATAAGTGATAAACTATTGTTAAATTGTCATCGAGCAATTCTAACCACGTTTCCGTCGAGTTACATTTCCTCTGGTTATGATTAAGAAATTTTCTTGCAGACATAGAAATGCATGTGTTCTTAATAATGGAAAAATCGTTATTTCAGACAAATTCAAAGAAACTACGGAAGATGCCGCAAGAGTAAATGTTAACGGAGTCATACGCTAATGCGCATTACAATGCAACAATGTCAAGTGTAAAAGTCACTCACGTTGACTGGGATTCGAATCCGGATCCCTCAATGTCCGGCCGAGTGCAGTAGTTAGTCAAGCGCTTTTAAATGTTAGTCTTCTTCACTGTGGCGCAACGCGCACGATTACGATTACCTTTGGCTTTGTACGCACGGTATTTCGTTACACCCTGTTCCTTTAAAGCTCCTAACATTTCTGAGTTGCTTAACTGGCTAAAGCACTCCGCTGGGCCTGAAGGGATCCGGGTTCGAATTCGGTTCAAGCAAAATAATTTTGACACTCTGAAATTGTTGCATTACTCTTCCATTTTTTAACTTTTCGTTCATATTCATGCTCTCTTCGTTATTTTTTTTATATTCTGCAATATATGTAGTAAAAAATAAGAAAATATATGTGCTATGAAAGTATAAGAAATCACGAATGCTGAAGTGGATACATTATTTATAATTTAAAAATTAGAACCATCCGCCTCATTTTCCAAAGTAATAGACATTATTTGTACTATATTTTAAGTTACTTCGTGTCGTAGGTGGAGTTTAATCGAACTAATCAAACTCGATTTTTTATTTTTCGCCCGTTTCCATCGATACAGGTAATACTGGCTATTACGTATAATATATTGGATTTCCGACTCTTGTGCCTTCGCCGGCTAAAACGAAATTTCCACTCTCCTCCAATCTTGAGTGCCACCTTACCTTCGTGGCTCGTTTGCATGATCGTGTCTTTGGTTATAACATCGATATGAATATTTTTTCGAACATTTTTTCATAACTTCTCTCCGGCTCGTCCGTTCCCACCCATTCAAGTCCCAAACCACCCTTAGTTTGGCCTTAACCAATGTAGCAAGGAGTGATGTGGCTTTTCTCTCCTCCACTTCTTGTTCCCTGCTTGTTCTTCATTCTTTTGATCCATCCCAATCGTCGTTTCCCCATCAATTTTCATCCTCCCAGCGCTGCAGGCCGTACACCTTCCGTCCCCCATATCGCCGTTTCCTCTTCTCTCTACCTCTTCTCCCCGTCATCTTCCTCCGCCACAATTTCGATATTCCCAAGACCGGAAGTAATGGGCCAATCGGAAATCAATCCGCTCAATGTGAGCGAGGGCCTGGGGTGTCTCTCAGGAATCGACTTCTCTCTTTCTCCTACCCTGGACCCTTGGCTGTGCAGAGGCGCAGGATATGAAACGGGAGGCGCAGACGGAATAGCGCTCCAGGATTACCAAGAGACTAGCAGGAATAGGGATAGATATTACAATATATTCCGTTGGCAGATTATTGGAAGTATAACCAGTCTTGTAGAATCACTAGACGAAATGTGCTGAGGGAAAAGGAACTAGGTTTGAAGATATAGAGTTGGAATGTTTTTCCTCCGCCGAATTATGTGTTTACATAGTGATGCTGATAAAGTTTTTAGTGGTCACATTGAAAATACGTCGTAAGTAATTTTTGTGAACGAGTATCGGTAACATTCTTGTTAGCTATTGTATTGCATTGACTATTAATTACGGATTACAGCGAAGCGACTGGTACGAAAATATTTACAGCATTTAAAATAATTATAAAGCCAGAATTATAAAAGCCAGATAAGATGATTATATTTGGGGTAGGTAAAAGTATAATATTTTGTGATGAATTTGGAACATGCGAGAAAATTAAATATTATACTTGCCTAGGAAATTCAAAATAAAAAAATTACGAGACTTATTGGAATGTTACACAGGAGTGGACTTGGCCTTTGGGAGAAGTTTGTTTCCTTTGCTTTCTTACGGAATGAAAGATGAATGAAGAATTATTGGCTTATTGGAAACTGATTAAATTTTTAATGACTTTTCAAGACGGAACCCTTCCGAAGAGTACTATTACTACATAACCGTGTTGGTCATTTATTGAATAAAACGTTGTGTCTCCTATTGTGGACATACTACCTTGATCAAAAATTTCCCGGAATTTATTCAGAAAATTAAAAATACAAGTTTATTCATCTAAATCTATATTGTCCCCTTCAAAGTAATCCCCATCGACTGCAACACACTTATGCCAGCGCTTGATCCAATCCTCGAAACATTTTTTATATTCGGTTTTCGGTATGTCCATCAGTGCTTCCTGCGATTTTTCCATTACTTCCTCTCGGCTGCTAAAACGCGTTCCCCGTAATGGTTTTTTAACTCGATTGAACAGAAAGAAGTCACAGGGAGCCAAATCAGGTGAATTCGGTGGCTGTTGGATGGTATTTGTTGCATTTTTCGTCAAAAAATTACGAATAATGATAGCACTGTGCGACGGTGCGTTATCATGGTGCAAAATCCACGAGTTTTCTGCCCACATTTCTGGTCTCTTTCGGCGAATTGCTTCACGCAAACGTCTCATAACGCCCAAATAATACTCTTTGTTTACTGTCTGGCCTTCTGGCAAAAATTCATGATGCACTACACCGTTGTAATCCATGAAAACCGTCAGCATTGCCTTCTTTTTTGACTGAAAACGACGTGGTTTTTTTGGTCTCGGCTCATTTGGTGAACGCCATTCACTTGCCTGATGTCTGGATTGCGTGTCGTACTCATAAACCCACGTCTCGTCTCCAGTAATGATCCTTTTGATGAATGTGGGATCGGATTCAGCCTCGCAAATCATGTCTTTTGCGACGTCAACACGGTCTCTTTTTTGCATGAAATTGAGGTCTTTTGGCACCAACTTTGCTGCTACACGACGGAAACCCAAATCATTAACCACAATGTCTTGGGCGGATCCATAGGCAATGTTCAAGTCCTCCGCTATTTCTCTGATGGTTAAATCAAATCAAATGGTGAACTCAAATCGGAACGATGGGAGCGCCACACGGTGGTTATTCCGGGAACTTTTTGATCAAGGTAATAACCCCTTTTTTATTGTATTTAGACATTGACTAGAAAGCGCGCATCCATATGTATGAAAAATGACTCAATGTGCCATGTTCTCAGCTGATGCGTGTTTATCTCCACGCCCAAAGCAATCACGTACGCGTTTCCCTTGCCGTTGTAGTGTGTCGTATAGCTGTTGTTTCAAAACGGTGCGGTGGAGGAGCCGCAAAGAGGTTCGTTACATCGAGTTTTTTCAACTTCATTCGGCACGATCTTGTTCCAAACCCTCGCTTCACATCTTTATCTTACAGCGAAAACACCAGAACCTTTCTTTTTCTTTTGAATTCAAGCACCCTCAAATAGTATTATTCACCTTACTCCGTCCATTTCCTTCTCTTAATTGGATGCTTCCCTGATCCCTTTTCAGCAGATCCTGACCCTTCCGCTATTCTGTTACTCCCCAGATTTTGCACTCGAGCATTATATCTGCTTAGCAATTGTCTTCAGAATAAAAAATATACATTTTTGCAACTTTTTTCAATTTAGATGAATTGACCGTAATATTTTATGCTTAGTTCTGGGGTTTTAAACACGATGGGTTCGTCTGCGCCTGATAAAAGAGTGTATATGTCATCAGGTTCACAACTTTCTGAAACATCGCATTAAAATAATATTTCTTTTTCTGATATTATCATATTTTCTATTTCGGAAATTATTTTAAATATCGTATTAGTCTTCTGAGAATCAACTAGAAGTAACGAGTTTCCAGTATTAACTGGATCGTCCAGGTTCATCTAAGTCTACATAAAACTGCATTTCACAACACGAGAAAAATAAATAATATTTGAGGCATATTATTACGTAAATAAATTAGTTCTTATCCTTTTAAGATTCACATCTTTTCAGTATTATAAGAATTTAGTATTTTGTAGTTGTACTATAGGCCAATATCGATTGGTTTTTCTTTACCTCCCACGTTTTGGAGAAAATTTACCATTATTGGTTATATTTCTTGTCCTTCATGAATATGAGGTTCCCTGTTTCCATCTTCTCTCTGGTTCTCGTTGCCGTTCCACTTCCTTTTCTGGAATCCATCCCCCGAATGGTTTTCATCACTTCCTCTCGCCTTAAACATCTTTCCCGTCTCTCATTTGGGAGCTTCCTTTACCGCTGTTCTTTTTAACACCTTCGCTCCTCTTGCATCCTCCTTCTCTCAATGCCATTCCCCTGGATTGAGGAAAGAGAAGGGGCGGGAGAGTGCCTGCCTTGCTTCCCTCTGCCGATTTTCACATCCCTATCCATCCCTTACGAAATTCGTTCGACCGAAATGAGTTTGCCTTCCCCTGCAAGTTTGAATGATTGAGCGCCCGAAAACCGCCGGTTTTTATTTTTCGGGATAAAATCGGCCGTTTTCCGGTATTTTATTTCTCTCTTTTTCCCTCTCGCTCATATAATGATATTTTTTTGTGCTCACCCCTCGCTACACTCCCACCCCCTGGATTAATGCGTATTTTTTCTCTCAATTTCTCCCTCCCCTTCATTTTCTCCCCCTCCTTCATTTCCATCATCCCCCTCGCTCTTTCCTCTCCCTGTTTTCGCCTCATCTATCCAGTACTTACGGGAAGCTTTGTTTTAAATGACTGCGCTCCTCGTTAGGATAGTTTCCCGTACGGCAAACGAAGCCAATATTCTCACTCACCTCCGCCCGGCAACCCGTCCATCTCTCTTCCCCCTCATACCCCAACTCAACCCGCCCTCCCCAGTACGGACTTCACCCCCTTTCCCCTCATCCTCTAGCTCTCCGCACCTCCCTTTCTACTCTGTATCCGCTTTAAAATTGTTTTGTTCCCCTTTTCTCCCCTCTTCCCCTTCCTCTTTCCCTTACTCTCTCCCTTCATCCGTTTCTCTCGTCCCTTCTCCATCCAACCTTTGCCTAAATAAAAATCCGTTTCTCTCTCTCCGCATCCTTATTCGTGTCGCTGTGAATTGATTTGCTTTGGGATCACTAGCTCAGATCTTCTCCTCCCTGCCGTTAGATTTTATCCTTGCCCTTCCTTCCTCCGTCTCCTATATTTTTTGTCCCTGTTTGTTATTTAGCATGAATGTTTTGTTTTTCATATTAATAAGGATTTTTAAAAAAATATCTTCTCTTCAAATATTGTATTCTCGATGGCGCACAATATTTATCAGACAGAATTTTTGTAAATGGTTTCAATTATTTTTTAATTCTTTCGTTAGCATAAATTGGTTATTAATTCTCAACATTTACTTACCTCATAG
The DNA here is from genome assembly GCF_022747635.1 of Hetaerina americana. Lineage (NCBI taxonomy): Eukaryota > Metazoa > Arthropoda > Insecta > Odonata > Calopterygidae > Hetaerina > Hetaerina americana. The sequence continues at coordinate 4,386,782 of NW_027286875.1, forward strand.
AAAGAAATATGCTTAGCAGACAATTTATACAGTTTTGATGTTTTCCTTTATTTACTAAAATGTATTAGCCTTCACCTGAAAAAGTGTCAGTTAATAATCATCACAATCAAGATTTATTATCTGGTCGTACGTATTTTCTATAATCAGTTACGTCTTTAGAACTTTATTGACTTAGAATTCATTATTTTACTGAAAAATTAAGGTAGCCAGCTAATTTGGGAAAAGCCTAGAACAATGATTGAGGCATTATTTTGTAATTACGGGGGAGTTCAGTAAGTTACTTCTTCTTGACTTGGTCATAATAGTACAACAGACTTATCCAACTTTCAACAGATTCAGCGAGATGTAATGGAAGTTCGTCATTATGAGGAAAAATAAATTTGCACTTTTCCACAGATTTATTTTTCCACGCAAATATCCAGTTTTCCTCTAACTCCGTGGAAAAGTGCAAATTTGTTTCTCTCATATTATCCAACTAAATGAAAAACAGAATTATGCAACTTGTATTATTAAGCGGCTCTGTCCAACCGTGCCGTCACTGCTATAATTATTTACCTACCTAATTTATTTATAGATCTAGGTCTATTAGCAAGCTGGAGTATGTTTGTATTTCAAAAATGCATTTTTAAATAACTTGCATTTAAAAAATATAATATCACACCGCGTTTCTCTCGTGTACTTACTTAAGATTTCTTGAGATAAAATTCTTAATTTTCTTTATGTCGTTTCATCTTGATTATCCTCGAATTCAAACTATTGTCTCCATGTATCGGCTATTGTGGTGTTTCTCAATCCATTTTATTTATTTCCCAACATCATTTTATTCAAAAGTTCGATATTTGATGGGATGACGCTCTCATTCGTAATAACAATCAATTATCTGCCCCTTTTCGATTTCTTACTCATTTTAGAGGGGAGGACCTTTTATCATTAATTTCCTTTTATTTTGCCCGTCTCCTTTATTCTTTCCATCCTTAATAAAGAAGGCGGGTTAGGGGCCTGATTTGTTTTCCTTTTGTGCTTTTTCTCCCCCATACTCACCAACGTCTCACTTGTTTTTTGATTAAATATGTCCTCTTGATTTACTTTTCCTTTGATTCAATTTTTATGCTTTCATGTGTTTACAGCGCTGGAATGGACTAAGGAAATTTCAGACTAATACTCGTGGCTACTAAGTATCTTGAAATTCATATCATAGTCTTGGACTAAAGTCATTAATTAATGAGAAAAATTCCGCTGCCAATCCTGGAACTAAATGTCTCCATATACCTGAATCCCAATGCAATATACAGCCTTGTAATTTAAATAAAGTATGCAAGAGAAAGTTGAGATTTCATTCAAACTTCAGATCATCAGAATTGAATTGAATTGTATTGAAGTAAATAGTACCACTCAATTCTAAAAATCTTTTGGTTTTTAGGACTTTTTCAAACTTGTCTTTGGTTGCATTAACTTATTAGGTCATCTGCTAGTAAAACTGTGTTCCTTCTGGCTTCATAGTTTAAAAAAATCTGAGTATGTATTTTTAAATAAAATTCCCCCCCAAAAAGGAATCTAGAAAGAGAATTGTTAAAGAAAACAGAGCGATCATTCGCGCACACGAGTTACTCTGCATCTGAGTCACTAACAACTTGTTTTGAGGCGGAAAATCGCTTCAATCACACACATATACTCTCATAATCGTTTCACAATCAAAAAGCTTCCTCTTTCTTGTAATTAATGAAACATTCCTGCATGCTTTTGCGGGAGGCATTCAAAAGGAAGGAGGAAAGCGAGACATTCCAATTTCGTTCCTGTCCAATTTTCCTTGGCGAGAGGGACCGAAAGAACGTAAAGTAAAAAAATAAATAAATATCTCCGTTAATCGAAATATTAGCACCCTTTTATCTTTCAAACCACCCTTCAATAAGTCCCTCCAGAGGCATTGCTGTCAACGTTTTTCTCACTAGTTCCTTGCTCTCTCTCTCCATCTACCTCTTCATGTCTCGTCAGACATCTTCTAAGCTCCCTCACCCGCTTGCCCACCCCCAGCACGTACACACTTTTAGGAGGCGCTCGCAAAATGAAAATCTTTTTTTGAAAGTAGTCAACAAGGAAAATACCGATAATTCATCAACAGCGTTTTCCCCATCCACTTCTCCCCAGCCCCTCCCCGTCCGCTACTCCCCCCGCCAACCTCTTCTGATTTTCCTTCTTTGAATCTCTTAAGCTCTTCTCTTCTTTCGTGAGATAATGCGATAGGGAGGAGGGAGGGATGATTCTTCCTCTTCTGATGTTTCTCAAGTATCCTTAGTACCACCTTTTCCCCGTTATATCCATACAGCCAGCTGCTTTTATTGAAGGGTAGCAAGACCTGTCCTTTTCAAATTTCTTTCGTCCCTGTTCACTACCGCTCATACAGTTCGCAATCTCTACCGCTATTCCGTTTATGATTTTTCAAGGTCTCCACATTTCCCTCTCACTTTCAATTATTTTCTCAAAAAGAAGTTTCTTTGGTACTGATCATAGTCTTTCTTTTTCCTCACATTCAATATTCTGCCAAAATTATTTGAAGTAAAGGTAATTTGCCTTTTAAGTTTTGGAAAAAATATTAAAGGCTCATTTTTAATCATATCGATTATCGTATTATGTGCTTTTATGCATGTGTGGTAGCAAAAAACAATTAGTTGAAGTGATACCGAAGAAGCTACCTCAGAAGAAAGTGGCAGTATATATATTATTAGGAATCATGAAATATGAAAATAAGGATTGGCACACCCCGACAAAAAATATTACCAAATTAGAGGAAAAGGGTAGAAATAATTGAGAATAAAAAATCAGAGAATCATTTTAATATTGTGATCACTCACATCAGATAAAGCAAAAATTAATTTTCCTTAGTCCTAAATTTTTCCCTTACATACTTTTACTCTCCTCATACTCTGCGCATACTTTTTTCCTTAAGGCAGGCATTTCGGTAGATCAGATGCTTGTATGTTATCGAATTAGATTTTCCATAATACAAAGAGGAACAATTTGCAATTCTAAAAAAACATTGGAGGGAATAGTATATTTTCTGTGTTCATTTTGAGTCAAAGCAAAGTGAACACAGAAAAAGTAAGGCAAAGCAAAGTACGATTTCAAATGGACAATCAACCATCCTAGTTTGAAAACCGGGACACCATATTTTCTCTGTGATTTTGAAGTTACGAAATTTAAGCTCAAGTTCTTAAAAAAATGTTTAGCGAGTGTACCTCTGAGCGGTCAAGGAAACGAGATATCGTTTTACTATGATCCTTCTCCGTAAATGTTTAGCAAATGCATTCATAAATTTGTTGTGCAAAACTCTGGTTATTTTATAAATTTCTTTGTCGCAAAAATGATATATTACCCTAATCTGTAAGTAATATATTTTTGGTGCAGGGATTTAGGTGTCGGTGTGTATGGATTATGGGGAATATATTGGTTTTAATATAAGTTAGGTTAACTCGGTGCAATATTAAGTGAGCGTAAATTTATATGTAAATAAATACGTATGGATTGGCGTTCAAGAGCCTTGTTCAAATAATTGAATAGGCCAATAGACAAGTATAAGAGACAAATAAAGATGGGCGTAAAACAGATAAACTATCAGGTGGTGTTGGAATTGACAAGGAATGGAGAAAAATGGAGGGCTGCAGTGAACCAATCTTGGGATTAACATACAGTGATAAATGATTGAGTTGAAATTATTTGACTTAAAAACGAGAAAACCTTGCACCCATATTTTCCCTTCAATTGATTTCCATACGTTTGAGAGACCATTATAGAAAATGGATGCATTTTCTTAATCTCTAAAAGGTTTTAAATATACAAGTGATTATGTAACTGACTCCTGTATGCTGCCTCGTTGGTGCATTTGTTACCTGTTGATGTAGCATCGTAACTAAAGGTTAATTCTAAAAAAAAACATTATATTAAATTGTAATATCTCAGCACTCTGGTTACTTCAGAATTTAAAATTAAAGATATGAGAATGGGGGTTTTTCTTCTAAGTATGTTATGTTTACACTTTGGAGCTATAAAGTATTATTTACATTTTGTCAAATTATTCAGTCGTATTGCCATGTGATGGTCTCTCTTTCCATCCCAAACATATGCATTAATTTACATTTATGTAGATTATATTGCTTAGATGTGGATGCTTTGCTTTTATGAATTTTTCGATTATTTTTTTAATTTTTTGTTCCGTGTTACATAAAAGTCCATAATCTTTTTGCTTATTTTGAAATTGCGAAGTGCGTACCTCTAGGCTTCTGACTTTAGTAGGGTGAATATCTTTTTAAATTTCATGTGCAATAATATTTAGACCTGATATTCTCATAATTCTACATTGAATTGCATATCTTACGCTTGCATCTCCCTCCTGAATCTTCATCCACCTCATTCCTTGAATATCAAAACCCCTGCTCCCGCTTCACCGCTTCGAGAGCGCCCCTCCATTTCCTTTATCTTCGGCGCAGCAATATCTCCAGATGTTCGACAGAAATGAAAGTTCCCCTACCTCTAATACTTCGCCTAAAGGATTGAGGGATAAATAGCGCCACTTCAATAATTGGAGTTTTCGAGCAATTCAAGCGTAGGTGGAATTTAGGGGGATGGGAGTTTTAAAGGAGGTAAGAGGAGCACAGATTGCTGGATGAAGTCTGGGAGGTTAGGTCGAAGAACCGATTAACTGATTTGAATGAGTGGAGGAAAAAACATAGATATATCGGGGAATTTTGGGAAATATTAAAGTTCAACTTGCCAAAAAGACTTAGTATGAATAGAGTGTCTTTTCCTAGGGCAGGAGAACATTGAAGACTTAACAGCTTCAGTCAGCATGCATGCTTCCTAACTCTTTTTATACCGTTACGGGGGATAATTTTTATGAACGCTACGGTATTATGAATGGCAATTGGTGGCATCTAATTTAAATCATATTTCAGTGCCATTTTTTTTCAATTGTGATAAAATAACTATTTATTTAAATTTAGTACGTAAAGAATTCGAATTATAGGGCACCTCTTCATTACTTAATGATTATAATATGGCCTTCACTTACGGTTAACATGGAATAATGAGTACAACGGTAAGCAACCTTTAAGGTGGTATGATGAGGCTATAGTGCACTTACTACTAAGCCCAGAAGCATGTGAAATTCATACATCAGGTGTGCGAGCTAATTCCTTCCTCTGTGTCGCCTGTGGTTTCCAAGGGAGATTTGTTACCCGTAAAATAGCTCAACTTGTGTGCAGGTTAGTTTCCAGAAGCAAATTCCAGGGTATCGAGCCCGGGCCCTCCAATCTTTAGCCAAGCGCTCTTCTCAGTGGACTACCGCGTCCCCGTAACTAGGAGTAAAATCGAAGTATTTATTTCCCTAAAAAATAATGAATTTAATGAGTGATACCTTTAATGTTACCAGCCCGCTTTTAGTATGGTCCATACAGTCGGCGTATTAATTTAGTTTTAAATACATATAGAGTGGATGAGTTTTTCTTAAGAAATTAAGTCCACGAAAGCTTTTTCCTCTTAAAAATCAACGATAAGGATTTTGGACCATCAACTGCTGTGAGAGGCGGACTAGGAATGAGAGTTTATCCAATATGCGTATATACTATATAATCCTTCCAGAGGGAATTGAAAATACCAAGAGTCCCCACAAGGAAGGTCTTGCATATGTGACAAATGTAATGAACCGTTCTTTGGCATGTATACGCATTTTTTCCCTAAATAGGATAGCGTGTCTGGCTTCTTTCGGTTTCGAGAGGAGCGAAATTATTTTGGATGCATGAAAATTAGGAGTGGCTACGTGGGTGAGGTAAATGGAAAGGGTTCCCGGTGGGGGGAGCGCGAAGGGAAGGGAGGAGGGAAGCGACAGGGAGGAGGGAACAAGAGAAGTTTCCGCTTGGTGAGATGCTTTAAAGAGATATGAGAACATTTTAATAGGCGATGAAACAGAAAGGGACGGTTATGAGGGAGTGAAACGCGTCTGGAGGGGGTGCGGAGCTGAATGCGTTGGTGTAGGGGAAGCGAAGGGGAGGAGGGATGTTACAGAGGGGAGGATGGCATAGGTAGGGGAAGATGGGATTGAGGGAGGGGTGAACGAAGAGGAATGGAAAAGGGGAGGTTGCAGGAGGAAGTGTGGGTTAGGATGCGGGGGATAATTAAGGAATATTCTCGAGTGGAAGGAAATTGCGCTACGGGTATTTTAAACCTTATGTATTCCCTCAGTTATTTTTAATTTTGACTTCTGAATATTTTTTTCATCCTTCTCCTAACAAATTCTTTATATCCTGCGATAAAATGTCCGCTATCCCTTCTCTTTTTTACGCTATCAGGCGATTTCCTGTTAAATGATTGCTGAAATGTTCTCATTTTCAGAGAATTCACTTCGCTAAAAATCCCTTTAAATGCGCTCTGTTATTTTTAATGGCTACAGTTCAGGAAACTAAATATTCCATTCTTCCATAATGATTTTTAAGCTTCGAAATTATATTAGACGATATGCATTACAAGTATACGCAAGATATATAAATCTTTCCAATGCATAAAACGTAATAATTTTAAATTGGGTAAATGTTCTGACAGTGAATCAATTAGCAGCATATTTTGATCAATGTGCTACATTTCTAGAGACCTCTACGCCGTTCTTATACTTTTCCCTACTGCTATTCATAATTAGCCTAATGTCTTTTCATACTTGTGTCGCCTTTTCATTCCACTGGTTACATTCTAGTCGGTTCCTTTTTAAAAATGCGGTCTTCAATTGCCTATCATGCCCCTGATTATTCCCAAGTACTCGGACAGTTCTTTCACAAAATTTCTTAAAAATTCTAATCACACATGAAAACTTTGTGTTGTATTGGGTCTACGATATAACTCGCTTATCTCTAAGCGCAGGGTCATATAATGTTCAATAATTTCTCGTATATCTCGACATAGACTGAACTGCCGAATCCACTCGCTCGGGAATAATCCTGCTCTGGATAGGATGTAACATAGAAAGCACTTCATTTGACGAACACAAACTTATGTATTAAATAAATTTTAGTGCTCCGCAAAATTGATTAGGGGAAATTTAAACGAATTAAACGATGAAACGCTAAATGGCCCAAATAACTTTTCAATATATATATATATATATATATATATATATATATATATATATATATATATATATATATATATATATATATATACACATATATATATACATACATGCATATATATATATATACTACCTTGATCAAAAAGTTCCCGGAATAACCACCGTGTGGCGCTCCCATCGTTCCGATTTGAGTTCTGTTTTTTTTGTTAAATTGGTACATCTGTTGTTGATATTCCCTTTAAATCTTAGTGTCATAACTTGACATTTGCAAAAGTTACGGTCGGTTTTCGGTATGTCCATCAGTGCTTCCTGCGATTTTTCCATTACTTCCTCTCGGCTGCTAAAACGCGTTCCCCGTAATGGTTTTTTAACTCGATTGAACAGAAAGAAGTCACAGGGAGCCAAATCAGGAGAATTCGGTGGCTGTTGGATGGTATTTGTTGCATTTTTCGTCAAAAAATTACGAATAATGATAGCACTGTGCGACGGTGCGTTATCATGGTGCAAAATCCACGAGTTTTCTGCCCACATTTCTGGTCTCTTTCGGCGAATTGCTTCACGCAAACGTCTCATAACGCCCAAATAATACTCTTTGTTTACTGTCTGGCCTTCTGGCAAAAATTCATGATGCACTACACCGTTGTAATCCATGAAAACCGTCAGCATTGCCTTCTTTTTTGACTGAAAACGACGTGGTTTTTTTGGTCTCGGCTCATTTGGTGAACGCCATTCACTTGCCTGATGTCTGGATTGCGTGTCGTACTCATAAACCCACGTCTCGTCTCCAGTAATGATCCTTTTGATGAATGTGGGATCGGATTCAGCCTCGCAAATCATGTCTTTTGCGACGTCAACACGGTCTCTTTTTTGCATGAAATTGAGGTCTTTACTTTGCTGCTACACGACGGAAACCCAAATCATTAACCACAATGTCTTGGGCGGATCCATAGGCAATGTTCAAGTCCTCCGCTATTTCTTTGATGGTTAATTTGCGGTTATTGACCAACATTTCTTTTACTTTATCAATTTTTTCACCGACTTTCGATGTCGATGGTCTGCCACTGCGTTCATCATCTTCGATTGACTCACGACCACTTCTGAACCGCTCGTGCCACTGGTAAACGTCCGTTTTTTTTTAGAGAATCCTTGCCGAAACACTTTTCCAACATTTCCAACGTCCGTGCGCCACTAAATCCGTTTTTTACGCAAAATTTAATACAAGTTCGTTGTTGCAAATTTAAATCCATTTCTGCAATTGTAAAAAATCGCCAACACACACAGAGATAGATGTACTCTTGGCTACGTAACTTTTGCAAATGTCAAGTTATGACACTAAGATTTAAAGGGAATATCAACAACAGATGTACCAATTTAACAAAAAAAACAGAACTCAAATCGGAACGATGGGAGCGCCACACGGTGGTTATTCCGGGAACTTTTTGATCAAGGTAGTATATATATATATATATATACATACATACATACATACATACATACACAAGTTCAAACACGAAATCTCGCCATATGGCGGACATATATTCATTCCCATGGAAATAGTTGTAAGGAAAAGGAACACACATATAAGACGAACACAAGAGAGGTGGGGAAGGCGGAATCGACCCGATCACATGTAGAAAGAAATTCCTTGACCGAGACTTGAACCACGGATCTTTCGTCTTACCAGGCCGATGCTCTAACCACTTGAGCTTTTGAGGAGACTGATTTTACACTGTAACCTGCCGGAGATTAATGCAACGGAGTACCCCGGGTCTTTGGCACGGATATGGCGTTAGGGAACTGTTTCACCCAACAAAGGAGAAACGGACGAAAAAAGAGGAAAGTATAGTAGGCAAAGCAATCATACAAGGCCATAAAGGATAGGAAGAGTGCTTATCCTTGCACGCACAGCCAGAAGAAGCAGACGAGCCACTTGTGTTCTGCTGCTGTTATATTATATGTATATATATATATATAGTATATATATTTTTTTAAGGTAATCTACCGGTTAAGGTAGGTTTTTGGATGGACACAATTAACTACCAAACAGATATTTTATTACTCCTAACGAAACACAAAATCCACCATCCTACTCTATATCAGGTCCCTCTTCATCTCTGAGTACTTTCTTCCTCCCTTCATCCCGTCCAACATCCCTATCCTGTTCCTTCCCTTTCCTCTTTTGCCCAACATTCTCCCCTCTATCACAGACTTCAACATCCCACTGCCGGTCAACACCCCCTTCAACCACTTTTCCTGCCTCCATAGGATTTCTCCCAACAAACCCCTCTCTTCGCTCACCATACCAAGTACATCCTCCTTTGTTTTCTTCTCTGTCCATTTCACCTTCTCCATTCTTCTCCACACCCACATTTCAAAAGCCTCCAATCTACGTCTATCCTCCTGCTTCAATGACCACGTTTCCGCACCGTACAAATCTACGCTCCATATCAAAGTTTTTACGAGTATTTTCTTAATATCCTTACTCAACGTCCCTGTCATCAACTCCCTCCTCCTTGTGAAAGCCTCTTTGCCTAGCGCAATTCTTCTCCTTACGTACCTGGGACTTTGACCGTGTTGGTCCAAAACACTCCCGGGATGCGTAAACTGTTCTACCTGCTCTAGTTTTTGCCCTCCTATTTTAATGTTTATCTTGGCCTTTTTCTTTCTAGAAAATCGGATTACCTTTGTTTTATTAATATTGATTTTCATCCCATACCTGTCGCACTGAATTTCCAATTCACTCAGCAATGCTTGCAGCCCCTTGGCTGACTGACAAACTAAAGCTTGGTCATCAGCAAACCTAACTGATTTTACGAATTCCCCGCCCACTTTCATTCCTACCTCTAGTTCTTCCCATGCCTCTTTGATCATTTCCTCTGCATACAGGTTGAACAGCAACGGTGATAATGGGCAACCCTGCCTTACACCCCTTCCTAACACTGCCCATCCGGACTCCCCGTTTCCCACCCGCGCCTGAGCAGTCTGAGACATGTACAGGTTGCGGATTAGTCTCCTTTCCCTCCAATCTATTCCTATTTTCTGCAGAATACTCATTAGTTTTGCCCAATTCACTCTATCAAACCCTTTTTCGAAATCTACGAAACAGGCAAATACCTCCTGGTTGTGTTCTATATTCCTCTGCAGTTATAATCTCATTACTGCAATGGCATCATGAGTACCTCTCCCCTTCCTAAACCCAAACTGATCACCCCCTAAGTAATCATTTGCCCTACTCTCTATCCTTTTGTTTATGATCCTGAGAACAACTTTAGCTGCGTGGGATATCAAACTTATCGTCCTGTAGTCCTTACATGTTGTAGCCTTAACCTTTTTCGGAATAGGACCTAAAACTGATCTCACAAAGTCTTCCGGCCAGATTCCTTCCTCATAAATACTATGAATCAGCCCATATAGCCTCTTCCTCCCACATTTTCCTAAGCATTTTAAAAGTTCCGCGGGAATATTATCCACCCCCACGGCCTTATTTAGTTTCATCTCCCTTAATGCCCTTTCTATCTTATTGTCTAGTATGCTTGGACCTAAGCTGTCTTCCTCTACGTCATTTTCTTTTTCAATGTCTAACTTTGTTGGTCTGATTTCTTTACTATACAGTTCTTCTATATACTCCTTCCATCTCTTTTGGATCTTTCCTGCGTCAACTATTACCTTACCCGCGTTATCTCCAACTGTTAGCATAGTTCTTCCTTTCTTACTTCCCGATAACGATTTAACTTTGCTTTACAGCGCACCGATTTCACCCTTCCTCTGCAGACTTTCCATATCCACGCACTACGTCTTCCACCATGCTTCTTTTGCTTTATTTGTTGCCCGCCTCAATTTATTGTTCAATTCTTTGTACTTCATTTTGCCTAATTCTATATTTACATTCTTCCAGTTTCGCCGCTCATCCATCTTTATAATCATCTCATCCGTAATCCATGGTTTCTTAGTCCTTTTAGCGTCAACAGTTCCAACAGTGTCTTTTGCTGCTTTATACAACCCTTTCTAGAAACTTTCCCATTTTTCTTCGATAACACTTAGCTCTTTACCATCCTCCTTGATTTTCTCTACCACCTGTTTGTATTCCTTCCTTTTCAATTCATTTAATGCTTCTACATTACATTTTCTAACTCGCCGCCCCTGCCTTGTATTTTTGAAACGGGCGCTACATTTCATAGCAACTTAATTGTGGCCAGAGTCATTTTACATGTATACCTCTGTCTTTTGTGGTGTCTAAACTAAGTGTTGGTGATGACTAACCCCTTTCTCCTGCAGAACTGAACTGCTTTCTCCCCGCGGTCATTCCTCGTTCCTAAACCGCAGTCCCCGACCTCGATCTCTTCCTTCGCCTACCGTCGCATTCCAGTCCCCCATCACTAGCGGTATACCTGAATAATAACCAAGTTCGTCGGTTCTGCTTTTATCTCTATTAGTAATAATCTATCTGTTACCTGATCTATGTGTCCTATGCTTCTTCCTACCTCTTTCTTTAATACTATGACAACCCCTCGTTGGCTCTCTTCCCTGCCGCTGTTTATTATTCTATACTTATCACTCCAGTAATCTCCGCTATCCTTCCATGTCACCTCGCATAGACCTAAAATATATATTTTTCCCCTCTCCATCTCTCGCTTAACATTCTCCAATTTCCCTGTCCTCATCATTGTCCTAACATTCCACGTTCCTATTATAACTAATGTGGTCTTCCTCTCCTGCGTCTTCTGTCCTGCTACTGCTGGTTTTCCCTTGCAAGGGTTTCGTGGGATGACGACCGCGGAAGCCTTGCCTCCCCCGCTGCTGGGAACGACACACGGCCGATTGGGCCGAGCCCCGTAGTTGCCAGTACTCAAAATGTCTGTATTGTCCATCATTTAAATCTTGGGAATGATAATTCAGGTGGTTTCCCGTTGCCTTCCTCAATAGTGTTTTTAACGTGACACCAGCACTTACTGGCCGCCCCTCTGGGGTCAGACGCCATTGCAACCGCTTCACTGAGGAACAAAGGCTACGTGGATTGCCTTTCGTCTTGCTCGTAACCTTCGACCTATTTGGCATGGGTCTCCCTACGAGGAGGAATTATTATTACTCCCGCCAGCACAGCTCTAGGGGTCATTGGAACGCACAAGCCCTTCCACCAAGTCAAGGTTGTAATCCGGGGAGGGATATATATATATATATATATATATATATATATATATATATATATATATATATATATGTATATATATATGTGAGTGTGTGTGTGTGTTTGCATATGTATATATATATATATATATATATATATATATATGGCTTCCGTTTCAGAGCGTAAGTACTTAATAAATGATATTTAGCCTGATAGCATTGAAAGCCCGGCTCTTCTCGAGATCAGTTTGCGTTCCCAGGAGTCACATGCACTCAAGTCGTTGCGGTTTGGTTGCCCCAGTGTATAGCGGATATGAGGCTGGGGCCAAGGGAGGAGCAGGCGATGCCCGTAAGGGAATGCGTGTGCGGTGGCCATGGGTAGGGAAGACGTTGGTATCGAGGAGAAGAAGAGTGAGGCAATTTGTTTTCCCTGGGGAAGATGGAGCTGTTCCGATCGTCGCTTTTCAGGAGGCGCCGAGCTTCTTTCGAGAAAGTGGTCGGAATGTTCCATTTGCTCTTCGGGTGGAGGGAGGGATGAAAGAGACTGGTTTCGGAGGAGCAGTCAGACAAGAATGGTGGTTGGTAATAAGGATTTTTTCCGAATTGATTCTAACTCCGTAAGATGACCAAGAAATACTTCATGAGCGGATTATAAACCATAACGTAGGAAATACAAGGTGTTATTAAATTTAATTTGTTGCATTGCTGTCTTTTTTGCTCACTAAATACTTATGGACCAAAACAATTTCGTCGAAATGAAGCCACTTTCAGTAACCCATTAGTTAGGAATTTTTATATCCAACCAATAGCTCTAGCAATTCAAAAGAAATACGGTGTTTGAAAATGCCTTTTCTCAAAGATACGAGAAGCAACAGTTTCATGGAAAGTTTTCCTCGGACAAAGTTGATTTATCCGGATGACTACTTGAAACTTGTAGTTTTTGAAAGTGAAATGATTACAACTGACCGCCGGGTTAGTTTGACTGATAGGAATCACTCACTTGTTACCTTGGAAAAAATATTGCGGTGTCTCTCCTATGAAAGGTGTGTGAAATCTTATTCGGCTTTATTCGGGCGAGATTGAGACTCTGGCAGTCCCTTACTCATGAGAGATTTGATAACAAGTAGCTTATATTTCAGGCCTCTTGTGAGCATAGGTTATGTGGAACGAATATGTCGTGACATCTTAATTTCTTTCGAAGTGACTGACGATTACATTTCCAAAAACATCAAAACTGAGCAGGAACTGCGTGTAAACCAGCCCTGTGTTCAAACATTCGATGCTAACCAGATGTTACTTACTGAATTTTCAAGGTAAACTGTAAAAAAATAATAATTTGAAATGAATTTTTAGAGTTCTTTAATGAGAAAAAGTCTGCTTGAAATCATTTACTGTAGAAAAATTGAAGTAATATGCATTAAATATCTTTCTGCGTCCCCACAAAAAGACTGGTGACCTTATACTCTTCCATTAATCGATCGGAATGTTTTCTTCTTCTTTATATTGCCCGACCTCTCAGCATTTTCCCGCTTTTACCCACCTTCACCCCTCCTCCATTTTTCATCTTTTTTGTATTTGCCCCAATTTATCAGTTTCTGTATGAGTTTTATTTCCTCAATTTTAATTTTTTCCCCTCTAGATTAAGTAAACGAATCGGACGATTTTTTTCTGCGAGACTACAAAGTTATGCTAACTTTTTCCGAGCTAAAGTTTGTTATTAATATAATTATTATATTATTATTTAATTATTGTTTTCAACAATTTAATTAATCATTCGATTGTATAATTTTCATTGCACAATAGATTAACAATACTATATTGCATTGTATTGTTTATGTTCGACATCTAATCTACTTTTTACCCATCTCTTTTTTCTACGCATAGAAGTAGATCCAGAAATATTATTTTTAAAGTATAGACTTTAAGAGTACAAGAATAAAAAACTTCTTCGTTAAACTCATGCACTCAGAATAATTTGAAATTTTTTAGCCAAAAAGGCATTCCAAAACAAATCCTGAAGCAAACATCTAGAAAGGCGAATCAAGAGTGACATTGGCAAAACTCACGAAACGCAAAATCTAACTCTCAAATTATCATAGATCCCTTAATATTTCTGAATCTTCCCAACTACATTTTTTATTTATGCTGCCCTACCCATAGTAAGCCATACATTATTGCTAAATTTCTGTGTTCGATCCTAAGACAAGTAACGTTATCGATGTTGGAAGGCTGGAATTTTGCTGAAGACAACTACTAGTACGAGGGTGGCGAAGGGGAATGCAAAACTTTTCCCAAGAGGCAGACAGATATTGGAGAGGCACGGGTAATGGTATAGCGTTGAGTGAATGCAGGGAAGGGAAGTGAGAAAGGCAAGCGATGGAGGCAAAACGAAGGTAAGGAAGGCAAGCGGGAGAGAAAGAATAGCTAGATGGTTAGTAAGGGGTGGGGCAAGGAGGTCTAAGGAGGGTAAACAGAACCAGGGCGTTCTTGAGGGCGCTTTCTTCTTCTTCTTCCCATCCTCTCGACCACTCTAACTCGCCCCTTACTTCGTCCCCTTATTTTCCAAGCCACGGTGGATGCCGTTTGGATAGGGAGCGTTTCTATCCGCCACTTAATTTTCTTCCTTTGTTTCCTAGCTTACGAGCCTGCTCAGCACACTATGCTATCCATTGTTCGAATACTTGTTGCAGTTTTGCTAGAGCGTTTTATGGCTTAGTCCTTTAATACGTTTTCTACTTCTATAGCCGCTAGTTATCCGTTATTCCTCCTAAAAAAAATCGCAGCGTCATTTCGGTCGCAGGGTCTTACAATATGGTTAAAAAACAAATTGCAAATTTATTTCAAAAACATAATTGCAAATTTGAGGTATTATAATTACAAATGTTGCAAGTTGGCTTTATGCCAACTTGCTACATTTGTAGCACTTATGCTAAAGTATATTTATTTTCTGTGCAAAGAAACACAATTTGCATGCAAAGGTCATTTATGCATCTCAAACTAATGAGTAAAATTGAGTGATCATAAAACCAAAAAAACTCCAACAATTTGACCGTGCAAAAATCATTTGCCTTGATCCAGATTTTTACTCTTTGAAATAGTAGCATTGTACTGCGTATTAGCGGACGGCTTCGTTTAAAGTTACCATCGCGGCACTTGTCGCAGTTTCTTTGAATTTGTCAAAGCAATAGATGTTATTTCCCTTAAAATTTTTATTATTTTAGCAATGTTTTTACACATTTTTAAAAAAATTTTTACATTGTTTGAAATGGGCTCAAAAAACTGTTTAGGTTTAATTTACGGTGGTGTTATTCATTTGTGATTTTTTACATTAGGCCTTCGTGACCTGAATTTCGGTTTACCTTATACATATCGAACATTGCATAATATTTTCGGGATAAGATATGTGTATTTTCATTCCAATTTTCCTAAATCATCGGCATGCCTTTGTTTTTGTCTTAACTTTGTTTTATTACTGCTTTCATAAGGGTTTATATTATGATGAAGCTAATATGGAATCTAACAATAATTTAGGTGATTACTATATTAAATTCATAGGTAGAGATGTGTTTCGAAAATGCAGTCTACGCAAAACGAAAACATAATGTCAGTATTCATTAAGCTTTCACTTTTAGTTGTAAAGAGCGAAATGCAAGCTCATGTGCTATTACAAAATCATGAAATGACGAAATGACTCATTTTATGTAGTAAGAGACATGAACACAATGGTGAAGGAGAAGCGGACGCTATTTTTAAATGCTCAAAGAAAGAACAAGCTGGAGTTACGTGTTGCTCTGCTCAACCATTATTCTCTCCTTCGCTCCCTTTCCCTTTACCGTATTTATCTCTCCACTTTATCTCGGGGATTTCCCTTCAACACGGGAGGTATCGTGAAATTTTCGGACCTCATACGCTTCCCTCTCACTCTAGGCTCTTTTCTCCGTCTCTCAGAAACAATTTCTTTTATCACCCTCACCTTTTCCCCAATCATCCCTTTTCTCTTCCTTCCTATTTGTTCTCGCCAGACACTTGAAGATTCAGACTGCCCGAAACGCTCTTGTGATTATTGATGACTTGAATGGTGATAACAATCTTTGTCGTCTACACCGAAAGCCCTTGTAGAAAAATATTCTGTCAGTGAACAACCTTTCTATAAATAACTTAAAAATACCATTCTCCTCTTTAGTGTGAGTACTATTATAATCGAGTTAGCGGTTTTCTTCCCCCCGACACTGGATTGATTTATATAGGAATAGTAGGAATGTAGTTAAATGAATTCCTTTGGAGGAAAAGATTATTGGAAGGATTATTATTAATGCAATCAGGTTTATTTAAAATGAAATTACACGACTGAATAATGTGGACGATATTGATTAATATAATTCAGTCATCGTTAAGGGAACGTTACTATTACATCAAATGAAACGTATCAATCAGACATCCGTGAAAGGGTATATTTGCTTGTTGTTGGATTACACCACATCATTGGAACTTTAATAAATAAATGTAGACTTTCCATGACACCCAATAGCAACTAAGTCCCACTGTTTATGTAAATAATAAATATAAACACAATTTTGTAAATATGTGGGTGGTTTGTGTAACTCGATTTACATCATTGCCCATAACCGGCTGTTGAATTTTCGCGTTTTACTGTATTAAAACGATATTGGGTTCCCATGATTTCGACATATTTCTATTGCATCTGCAAGCTGATATCTGCTATATATATTTTTTTAATTTGCTGTTGTTTGCGAGTAAAAACTAGGAATGTTTAAAAAGAGAGCCCCGTGTTGTTTCTAAAGCTATTCGCTGCAATCAGTTTCAAAATCAACTTTTATTTCACCGTACCTTAATCATACGGTCAGTGTCCGGTTGCTGAGGTAGAAGAGACAGTTGGTCGGCTGTCCGGTTACCGTCTGAGCTACACGCTTCGTTGACGCCTCCCTTGCCCTCGCTCCTCCACTCCCGGCGTCCGATCCGACGCTGGAACTACCGCAGGATGCATATCCCGCAGGAGATGGCTGCGGCGTGGGAGGGGAGGTTGGGGGGGGGGTTGCATTTAAGGTTTGGCGGGAGTGGAAAGAGAGAGAGTGGGAGTTGACTCTGTAAAGAGTGGGCGGGGGAACATTTTACGAGAGTGAAGTTTCATGCACTAAGGAAATGAAGGGAGGTGAAGCATTCTCGTGGCATGTAGCGAATGCACGCCATTCGTCCGAGCTCTCTCTAAACTTTTGAGGTCTTGCTTGCCAACTCCCGCTCCCTCTCCCCCACCCCCTCAGTCTCAGCGCATCTCCGCCCCTTCTCCTGTCTTCCCACGTTGCTTCCAAACACATTTTCATCACTGGCCAACTCCATTTCGAACCACGTCACGATTTCTTTTGGGGGAAGAACCATCCAGGCCCCCAAACCCACTCTCTCTCTCTCTCACTCCCATTTTATTTCGAGTCTTTGTACTTGCGGAGGGATTTCATGTATACTTTTAGGAGGTATAGAATATGGTTCCACTTAAATTAAGAGCAACGTGAGTTATGTTAGATATTTCTGTGCATATTAAATAAGTGCAAGGAGAATATTTATGGGTTTCCGTTGAGTGGATATTCAATGAGACAAATATTCTCGGATAATGGAAATGCTCTTTGATAAAATTCTTGAAATGATAGAAGCATGCATTATCTATTGATGTCCCCGTCCTTTTTCTTGCATTGAGCATCAGACATGGGTGATTTATTGTTATCCGGACATAAGATTACACGCTAAAAGACTTCTTGGTTGCGAAATAAAATTTATGCCCATTCAATATGACATGACATATTTAGTCATCGATTTCTGTTTGAAAAAGCACTTTCTATTAATATTTTCCCATACTTCACTAAAATATTTCTTGTGGTAGTACGCTTTGTAAATAAATGGATGAAGTTTCTGTTCAATATCGTTATATTGAAATATAATTTTCAATAAATTAGTTGACCATTCTAGGTTAAAATAAATGAAAACATCAATTTTAGCTCATTTTGTTATTTAAAAAATATCCTCATAAACTTATATTTGATTTTGGTGTGATAACTTAAAAATGTCTTCCTAACAATATGTTGTTTATTACTTGCGTACCGTAACTATGAATAACGTTTTGGAAATCATAAGCCGAAACTTGAAATATTAGATTTAATTCCTCATAGTGTCCCCCATTACGGTTAACAGGTTACTAGACCGTATTTTTGCCAGATCATCAGACGGTATTTATATTTCCTAGTGATTACGTATTTTCTTATTGGAAGAATTAAAAGAACTGTTTTATATACGAGCTTTTATTGATTGAAATCTTACTTTTAATCAAGGCCTAGCATTTTCCATCCGTATTTTATTTTTTCCTGACTTGAAAACTAAAATACTTTTCAGATCAAAAGAAAGTTGAACATCTATAATCGCGGAATATTGTTGAGCAATTTTTTCGAAGCTTCAATTACTAAGCTAGAGTTTTACTCATACTTTTCCCTACATATAGAAATTGGAGATTTATGACGCTCTTTTTCCCTGGAAAAATGACTAATGGACGAATTTTCCTTGGATATCAATAGTTTGTACCCGTCTTATATTACGTCATCCGCATCAATTCTCATCGCAAGGCTTTTCTGAAACATTACTTCCTATTAATCCGAGCCTTTGCACCTGTTCCCGAGAATCCACGGCTCTCTAATTTCCGCTTAAAGTCCACTCTCCTTAGTCGTGCGAAACCTAAAGACCTCCTTCAAAACCAAACAGAAAACCACCTACTCCCCTCAATATGTATATTTTCCTCCCTACTTCAGGCCTCGTCCTCCATTTTCCAACCCGACTCTCCCCTTCCAAGAAGACCCCAAGCAATGCTTTTATTTGCCCTCGCCCCTTTTTCCCTCCCAACCTCCCTCGGACCAAAGCCGTCTCCCTGTTTATTCTATGGGAATATGCATTTTTTTCTTTAGCTCCCCTTAATTTTATCCGTCTACGTCCTTTCTTATTTCTACCTCCTAGGCGTAACGTCTCCACTACTTTTTCCATTCCATAGAAGGAAGTAAAACACATACATACAATACGCTCACTTCTACCCACTTCTTCCATCTCATGCCTCTGTTCTTTACTCCAGCCTTCTCTTTCCGCTCCATGTACCTTACCCTTTTCTTCTTCCTTCTCTTCAGATCTACCTGCCTTCCATTCCTCATCCCTCTTATCGTTTTTCTCTCCCCGACGGTTCTGCGTCGAGCGGAGGGTCTCTGTCGGAAAATATTCATAAACCTTAATGGACGGAGAGTGAGCCCAAAGGCTTTTGCTTAGGATGACCAGCCACCGAAAGGCCTTCTTACCCTCTTTTCATCTTCCACTAACTCTCTCACTTCCTCTTCTCTCTTTCCTTTTCAATTTTTGTCGTCCTTCTTGTGCCTCCCTTCTTTTTTCAGAGCACTTTGTGGCTTGACATTTGTCAAATCTTATCTTTTTATCGGCATCTTCGTTTCCTGCCAGGCCTTTATAGAAAGGTGTTTAGAAATTTTGCCGATGAATAAAAAAAATACTTGTGGTTTTAAATGCGAATTTCACAGCTTGGATGAAAAAGTTGGTATGTGGTATTTATACTTTTCAGATTATAAAATGAAGAGGAATATTATCGGCAAATGGTATGATTCACTCTCTTCTCTACTAAAAGTGTTGTAACGATATCCGTAATCATGTGAAATACTGTTTAAAAAATCGTGATTATCATGAAACATCTTTGATCTTCTAAAACTCATCATTTTGGGGTAATATGTTGGAATCATTTAAATGGTGGAATACTGTTAATGGCAGAGTTTGTTGCCGAAAACATCATTAAAGAATTGTCGACTCTTTTTTTGTTCAATAGATCTCACAAAATTGCTCCGTTTTAAGGATGTATTTTATCAGCAGTGCGAAGGCTCAGTCATTGGATCGCCGATCCCTCCTCCTCTCGTTGAAATATAAATGGATCATGTCGAAAATAAGCTTTTAATTTGAAAAATAAATTGTGAGACTCTGCAACTTATTGGTTTAAATATGTAGTCGATATTTGAGTATAATGGAATAATAATAATCGGTAGTTAAAAATCTTTACGGAACGCGAGAATAATACAAGGTCTGTCACAAAAGTAGTATGAATTATTCTGCCCCGGATGGACGAACGAGCGGCGATTTCTCTGGCTTGGTTCGTTGGGAGACGAGTCTCAGATAACGCTGTAGGCCGGTCGTAGTTGGCTCCCAGCCTTTGCGGAGTGCGGATCGTTCGTTTGCGAAACGTTTATAACGTGGCTTCTTTACGCTCCATCATGTACCGATTATTGGAACAGCTCTACGCCATCAAATTTTACGTGAACTGGGCTAAACCGGGAAAGAGACTCATGACATGCCCGAGGAGTTGCTTATATTGATATTGCCATGGGTAGATTGGCGTTTTTGAGAAGCGCAAGTTGTTTCGGGAGGAAAGAGAAGATGTTGAAGATGCCGAGCGTTCAGGACGCCCTTCGACCACGAAAAGTGACAAAAACCTTGCAAGAATGAAGGTTTTGCTGGGCAGGGGTCGTAGGTTTAGAGTTTTCTTGGTTTTTGATGAACTTGGCATCCCTAAAAGGAATATGCACCGGATTTTGAGCGAAAGCATCGGCATGAGAAAGGTGCGTGCGAAGCTGATGCCCGAGTGCTCTCGGACAAACAAAAGGAAACTCGCCCGCAGATCTGCCAAGAGCTTCTCGACCGTGTGAGTGAGGATTTAAAATTTGTTTCAGCCTCACCAGACTTCTTCTTCTTCCCCACTTTAAATCCGTGCTTAAAGGGCGTCAACATGGCTCGACGGAAGCGTTACAACAGGCCGTGACAAGAGATCTTAGTAGAATTCCGGGCGCTGCCTCCCAGAAGACGTACGAGGAGTGAAAAACCCGCTGTCAGCGTTGTGCGTACGCACAAGGGTGCTACTTCGAAGGCTTTTGAGTGAATAATATTTTTTAATTGACTCAGTGCTACTTCTTTTGGGACAGACCTAGCATTCACCCAAAGATATGTCATTTCCGTGTCTCGTAAGTACTGGTCATGTTATTTCTGCAGGTTCGATGTACTGTTACCATTACAAACTTTCGGCCTTGCATTCATTTACTCATCGCCTCTTTAGTATACTATATTAAAGAGGAATATAATGATAAGTTGTTATAAATAAGAGGATTACCTGTAGTAATGCTTATCCACCTAGTTTAATATATTATCTTGTGGCTAAAAAAGTAAGGAAACTGCAGTAGTCCCATTTATTCTAGTTATTACTCTATTAAGCAAATTATTTAGTATTGCTCTAATTGGGTTTTTCTCAATATTACCGATCGTGTTGTTAAATATACAGTATATCCAAAGATTTAATTCAGATGTCTTTTAAGACTCCATCAAACTTGCGAATAGAAGCTATGAACTTCATTATGTACACTTGATTGGTAAGTGTAGAGACACTGTGGATACAAACAAGGGAAGTAGAATTTATGCCTTGAGGTGTGATAATTATGACGGGGTTTCGGTTTGATAGACCATGGGAAATTATAATGTTTGGAGTAAAAGGTATTATAATGATTTTCCCGAACAACATTCAATTTTTGACCGAAAAAGTGATTTTAACGTGTAAATTGTAGGTGTACATTTAACTGCCAACTGACGTGTATCAATCACACGTCAGTTGGAATTTTTAAAAATTTGGTGGTATTGAAGTGACTGTTGTAAATAGATACCTGTATCCCGCCTCTTCCCTATTGACAGCGGAGACAAAGTACGAGAGCCCTCCTCTCCCCTTATTTTCCACCCCTCTTCCTCCCTCTCTTTCTCTTCCCCTTATTTTGAGTATAAAGGAGAGTTGCTTCTCCTTCGTCTCACCTGATGATAGCGATAATGCTAAAGCACTAAAACACAAGTCGTGTGGCTTTGTGGCAGTGGTTTTTAAAATTTTCCCATCCAAACATTTATTATTTGCAATTGTTAATTCATTTTTTAGCCTGCATCGTTCTCCAGTCTCTAATTCGCAGGGTGACTGTTCTTGCAGATTGAATTATATTTCTATCTTTTTGCAGTTATTTTAATCATTAGGAAAGGAAGTTTAGAAAAACAGTTTATTACAGGGTGCGGTGTCAGATTATTCCTTGTAAAATGAGGCTAGGAAAAATGGGACTGTGCAGTCTGTATCCATTTAAAACCTAACTTGAACGGTTAACTACTAAATAAATAAATTATAACCTCACCATGTTATTTAATGGACCTCAGTCCTTATGGATGGAAATAAAGTATTTCTTGTTTATTCCTTACTTTTACCTTGTCTATCAACGCTTAGAATCGGTCCTATTGGCACAGTAGAATGTTTTGGCACCAAACGGATACTCATTCGCCGGGAATTTTCCTGGTATACCTCCCGCATAACACAAAACACCGTAATTTGCCTATTGTATAGGGGAGTGCGAAAAATAAATGTATGAACAAGTCCGCCGCGATGATTCCTATTGAAATACTAACATGTAACTCAGTATCACTCTATTACTGGTCGGTAATTTATTTGATTTCATAATAAATGTTAACAATTTCAGTAATAGTTAACAAGTTCGGCACTCAAGAGTGATGATTGCATTTTATCTTTTTAATAGGATGAGTCATGTTTAAATATTCCTGCGTAAGAAAAGTAATTTAGACCGTGTAGGCTAGATCTCAGCTGAATTGCCTCATATTCCGGCTAGAGATTGGTGGTTTGGCATTATGGATTCCGTTTGGCGCACACAAGCCCACTCTTCTTAAAGGGGGCTCAGACCTCATTAAGAGATGGCTATTATAGAGACCAAAACCGAGGTTGCCCAGGTGCAAGGGCATACCGCGACGTTGAGGGTGGTCCATGGGGGCTCAATGGGTGATCTGGGTATCTTCTTAAGTAGTAGCAGACCTACGTCCTACTGTATTAGATGAGTAGACACAAAGACTTCTGATAACAGGGGGCTCTAAACCTACTTGAGCCGGTGTGTGGCGTCAGATTATATTATATGTAGATATGCTAGTTGATGTCCGATCTTTATATTGAATGGATTAGTTTTATTTTCAATTAACATAGTTTAAATATATTTTTAAGATTTTACAATGTAAAATTATGATCTTGGCGTTATAAATGTGTTCCTAACCCGAATTAATGGAATGTTGGTGAGCCTCATTGCAGCTGAATATTTTTCCATAAAGAGAGTTTTTTGTGCGCGCTTCCGTGATGTTTTCAGTAGCTTGCGCAATTAAATCCCAGACTGAATTTTTAAAATAATGACTTCGAGGACGCTTTAAGGTTTAAAAAATTCTGAAAAGTCTGATTATTAAACCTTTAATTGTAATGCTTTTAAATATTCTTTATTTTATTTTGCTGGTAAATTCGTAGCACTTAAAAGTGCACGTTATAGAGTGTATGATTTAATTTATATAAGTTACATAACTGCAGAAATTTTCAAAAGAACATATTAAGATTTCATCGAATACAATATATAAAAACTTTAAAATTACTGTGTAGTAAACATTAAGGTGTTAAATATCAATGCATATCAAGCGCTGTAGGCAAAATTTTAATTTAGGTACACTCAGTCAAAATAGATTCCCCCACTCTTAGAGATAAAGATCACCTTTTTAAAAGAAAATGTAAATTTAAAAAAATGAGTATGTAAGAATGGAGAATTAATGGGGTAATTTATTATTCAAATAGAGTATACTTTTTTTAGTCACTTATATTGAGAAAATTCTTGTATTATTATTTTATATTAAATATGAATTTTCATTTTCATTGAGTCACGCCACATTGTAAAACTCACCTTATCAAGCGAATATTCCTCTAAATCTGACCTCCCACGTAGTATCTTTATCGAGGAGAGTGACACCCAATCTCGTACTCATAGCCATTCCTGTTTGACCGTCATGGGGGGTACACGCGTGTGTCTACTCTTTCCACACGTGCCGGAATCTCCATTCAGAACAGCAACATCTGGACACAGGCTCCTAATCAACCTTTGGCGTCAGCGCCATATCCTTCAGCATGAGCACACTTCCACACATGCTTTTTAGTCGAAAAATCTTGTTCAACCCCCAACCCCACTTCAGTTTTTATATCCCTTCCTGCTCCATTGTCTTTCAACCCTTTTTCAATTTTCCTTTCCTCTTGCACTTCTATCTCCTTCTCTTCCCCCCCCCTCCACCCCTCCGCTATAATCTTCGTGAAAGAAAACTTGAAGCCTTCCTTCCTAGCACGTGGCTCAAGTATCTCGTGTCGCTGTTCCGCCTTCTATTGTTTCTGTCATGCATCTGTCCCCCTTTCGTTTTTCACTTGCAACCCACATCCTCGGTTTTTATCACCTGCTCACTCCTCCTAGCCTTGGTTTTTATGACCGGCCCATTTAGCCATATTGTATGATCACATGCCTCTCCTCTCCGTCCATTTGCTCGCCTTCTTTTAGAATATTTTTCAGACTTGAATTTTGGGAAGACTTACCAATTTGAGCGCCCTTTGGTACATTAGAGTGTTGGTGTTTTCCATTTACGGCTTCTTTCTGTTTTATGGATGGTTTTATTTCCTCATATTTCGTTACCGAAATTCCATTAGTAAGTACCCCAGAAACTGTAGTCATTTGCGCATTTTCATTAGAATTGTTCTATATCATAACTCTGATGTTCTTTATGATACTTGTCCTCGGGGCTTATTGAAGGAGGAGGTAGATGCTTGGGAAGTGAGAAAGGCGTAGGAGCGAGAAATTCAAAGAGACGCGAATGTGCGATTTTGAACTTTTGGCCACCAACTAGGAAGTGCTCTCGTCGACGACGCTGCACGAGTTCTCCCGACTTAATACATTAGGATACGTCCTGGATTGAAGATGCCCTGGCATCTCCAATCGTTCTCACTAGTCAAATCTCTCCCTTCCCTGCTTAGAACTACTAAATATGGTGCATGTTTTCAATTCTTACTTCCAGTTCTGTCAACTCATATTATATTCTTGCCTGAAATATCTTTAATTTACGACTCAAGTTCACCGTACATATTACATTCAAGGTCTTATTTTTATTTATTCATCTAATTTATTTTCACTGAGGTTGTAATTAACATGCCTCAACGCAAAGCAACTCTTATTCTATCAAAGGCTTCTATTCATCATCCTCATTGAAAAAAATATGACTTCGTTATTTTAGTAGCTTGATTTTAAATTTGCATTTTTTTGGATGGATTATTCTCAGTCGCTCATAATTCGTGGCGCAAAATCTTATATTACGGTGACTATATTCTTTGGTCGTTTTTTCATTTCTATTTGTTAATTTCTCAGGGATACCACGCTACCATATATAAAACGTTCTGTGAATTCTTATGATGATAACGCCAGCAACAAGCAGGAAATATTTGTTTAATTTTTTGAAAGTTTTTAATTACTCATGCTACTACGTCTAAATTTCATTAAATGAGTTTGCGCAAATTATGTCATTCTTAAAAACAAAAGATAGGGTCAGGTCCTCGATAATGGAAGCCTTAGACGAGTGTGATAGTAAAATATGGGAGGACTGTCGTTTGTTATCTCACCCCCTGAGTGTTATAAATAGCCCGTTATTTCAGCACTTAACTGCTTAATGTAAAAGACTAGCGAGAAATGGTGCGGTGAGCTGGAGAAAATGTTTGGGGTCAAACATTGGAGGACGGGGGGATAAGGAGCTTTCGTGAGGTCACACGAAGTGTGTGCGTTGTTGGGAAGCTAAGTGGGTTTGAGAGAAGACCCAGGGGCCGGCCCGGTAATGGGTGGGCGAAAAGTAGAAGTAGGAAAGTGACCGTAGGAGAAAGTGAGGGATAGGGAAAGTGTGGGATATTTAGGTCGGGCTGCTGAGTTGGAAAAAAGACGATGTTTACTCATTATATGTCCGACGAACTGCAATACAGAAAGAATTATTTAATATGAGATTAATATTAATTATAGATAGAAAATAATTTAAATTATTTGCTATCTATAATTCTATTCTGTATTTCAAATGTGTAAGTTTACTCCAGATCACGAGGGACATTTTACATCAGGTGCTAACTCTATTTTTTCCTACCTCATTATCGACTCATTTTGGTTTCGTAGTACATATTGAAGGGTTTAATACCCCTCCGACTAAAGTATTTTATTCCTAAGATATCATAGATTGAAATCGTCAGGAGAAGTTAGTGCCTTCCCTGCCTGGGTCTGTGAGAAAATGAAAAGGAGATTGTCAAGAGAAAAGGAAACGGTGAGGAGCGAATCAAGTAAGGGAGAAACGGACGATGTTAGTAGCAGGAGATGTCGAAAGTGGGAATGATAAATAAGGGTGCACTGGAGGAGTGTGATGTGGGAGAGGCTGTTCAAAGGGAGCTCAAAAAGGGGCTTACTTGAGAGGTGGGCCGGGCGGGAGTGGAGACTGCGATAGCGCGGGAAGCTGCGTGAAGAGACGCGGGAGGACGGGCGGATTTAGGCGGCGGCAGTGGGGGCGTGCGGGGTATGGACGGGGCTTGGGAGGGGGAAGGCGAGGTGAGAGAAGGAGAGAGTGGTGGAAGGGTGAGTGTAGGGGTGACGGCGGCACGGTAGCTCCTGACGGGGGACGAGTATCCGGACGGCACGTGATGTGTGGGCGCGGTGAAACGGAACACGGGGCCCGCAGCCCCTGATTAATGGCGTCCCATTTGGGGCTGACAATGAAGGAATGACCGAAGGACGGAACTGTTGGGGCGGATGGGGGTGAGACGGGGAGGTAGACAAGGACGAGGAAGGGAGGAGGTGTGGGGTTTGCGACGGGACGGAGCCACTAAGCGGAGAGGGGAGCGGGTTCGTGAAAGGGGAGGTAGCTAACGGGAAGTTGTTTCGGTATAGTGGGAGATATAGGGCGTTCTTAGAGCACAGGGATGGGAACCAGGGCGGCAGGAATGAGGTAGATATATAGAAAGTACTAAGAGATGTATAAGGGCGTGTTCGTTGCTGAAGATCGATGCAATGTAGCTAAGGAGTTTCGGGATTTCTTTCATGGATGAAACGACGCTGTTAAAAGTGAAGGGAAGTCCAACTATAGCATCTTAGTTGGGGCAGTGATGAGAGAATCATGACCACTTACACAAAGGATCACGATGTCCTGTTTTGTTGTAATTTCCAATAGTTATATGCAATAGCTCCTTCTATGGCGATTTAAATTGATATAATCAGATATGATGAGAGACTACGTTTTCTATGACATAACTTTGAGAGCTAACAAAGAGATGGGCCATAGTAATCTGACTCGATCAATTAGTCTTTCTTATCCTCTCTGTTGAACAAAATTAATATCTGGGTGTAATGTTTTTATAGTGTAATTAACTAAAACTACCGTTGAGTGAAAATAATCAATCACACCAACAAAGCGAAATATTAGTATCAAGTGCTTCGAATCTTGGCTATAGTGAATGTAAAATTCAAATAAAAATCAGAATTTTTATGTTAAACCAAACTGATGAGCATTTAACTTGCGTTCAATGATAATAACACTTATTAAACTTATTAATTAATTTTAATGTATCTTAAAAATAAGGAAAAATTGGACTAATCTTCTTTTCTAAATACTTGGCACTCGGTTATTATCTAATTCATTTTTTTGTAAGTTTTCGATCTTATTTTCCTCTTGTCCCAAATATCTTTGCCATATGATGCTGCTTATCTGAATAAAAGTGCAACATTCTCTTTGGGTTATTTTTAAAATGTTCCATTTTGCTAGGGGAAAATTAAAATAAAATATGTGAACACACCTAATTCTTCAGGAAAATTTTATTGGGCAGTGATCGGGACGGCAGTAACTTGAATGTAAATGAACTTAATGTGACATGACATGCAAAGCTTTATAAAAGTTTGCGCAATATTTCTATGAAGGTAGACAACTCTTAAAATTATGGCATTGGCTGCAGACCAGATTTTGTCGTTCATTTACGCAAAAAGAAATCTCTTTTGGCTGAATTTTTACTACATCTTCTGCCAGAATGAAGCTTTGCTGTCGTGTAAAAATGGAGCAGAATATATATCGTGTGACACGAATGGAGGCGTGTTAACCTGAATAAATGATCCGTCAGCGTAATTCGTCTGCTTCCGTTAAATCCACCAGTTGAACGCGAAGTACCCTCGACGGTTGATCAATCATGGAAGGGCTGAGCTATGTGATTATGCATGCAGGAAAATGGAGTGACGTGAAATCAGAGATCGCGTGTACCCTCAAATGCATTTAAAAATTTTTTTATCTCCATTGGTGCTTTTGAAATTTTTATAAAGAGTTTTATTTCTTAATCCCGCGAAATGATCATGAACCCCTTTCATTCAACCACCTTTATATAAGGAGAACTTATTTTAATGGCGCGAACGTTTATGAAGTCACAGCACAGAAAAGGCATTAAGCTTTTATTTATCGCAAAGATATCGTAACAGATAATCGTGTAACATGTAGTAAAAGCATGAAGAAGATAGTAGAGATATATATCCTCTAAAATTTTATTCTTCTTGTCACATATTTGATATATAGTTTTTATTTGTAATATGTACTAACTCGTTATATTGCCCCATTTCCTCACTCACCCTCTTCATGAGATAACCATTCTCGCTTTTTCTGAGAAAAAGCGAGATTGGATAGCTCATGGAGATGGTGTAGTGATTCCCGTAACCATGCTGTCATAGATCCATTCCATTCGTATTTTATGGACTGGGTGTACATATAATTTCAAACATTTCCCCTTGATTCTACTTTTGGGCGTTCTTTTCTCACAATAATTTTTATTGGTCTTCGTCTCTACGGGATGAGTTCACACAATCTGATGCTCTGCCTCAAACTGGCTTACTTTTTACACGAGTGTCCTCTAGCCTTTCGTAAGTTCTTTCTCTTCTTTTCGTTTTCTTGTCTTTATATGCCGATTTTCGATCCAGAATTTCTTTTTGAGGAGATCTGCTTCTCTTTAGCCTTTCCTTTAAAACTTTCCTCTTCCGTTCTCTTTTCGTGCATTCACTCCCACTCTAATTCTCTTCTCTACCCATATTCCCCACCCCCTATGCTATCCTTCCCTCATCTGTCTGATGCAACCTGTCTTCGCGTTCCTTTCTCAAGCTCCCCCTCTGTCTCCCCCCTTTTCTCGCTCCATCTTCCACCCTTGTCGCGTGAAAACTTTAAATCCGAATCGTCAGCTTGCAGGGAGCCTCGTGGGATTTTCGCACCGCTGAAGTGCTCACACGATGGATGAGTCGCTTCCTTATATTTTTGCTGGTTTTTTGTCTATCCATTTTGTGTCTGAGTATGTGAATTTACCTTCTCTTTTACTTCCTTTGTGGTCATATATCCCCTAGTCTTCACTCCTATTTATCTATTTTTCAATTTCGTAGGATCCGTGAAGCAATTCGAGTCAGAGACGATGATGAATAAGCGAATAAAATTGAAGAGTTGACCTAATCAATTCCAATGATCGCATACAAAAACAACTGAGGAGATTGACTTGGAGGAAAACGCATTGTAAACTAATTATTTTGTGGTAGAAATTATTAGTTATTGAAATAAAAAATTTGAGTAGTAAAATGTGTTAATGGATAGTAATAATCCAAGTCCAGAATAGAGTTATTAAATATAAGTAATTATTAATGATGGAATATAATATGTATATCAGTACGTATATGCGTGTGTCTTAATTTTCGTAATTCTACTTTCAAAAGCTAATCATTTGAATTGAAAATCAAAGAGGATTTGCATGTTGGCTTGAAAGGATTCAGTGTGGATTTTGAATGGATCATTCAAAAGAAATTTTGGTGC